>NW_027070443.1:44272-111796 GCF_002906115.3 Quercus suber
TCTTCAAAACTAATAGTGTAGTTTCGCCTTATTAATTCTCCTCTGTTATTAAAATTATGCCTGAAGTCTATTGAATTTGAAAAAAAGTTGGAGTTTTTGTAGCCAAAGGCTTGGGACAACATTGAGTAGGACAGGTCTTCGTGGTCCCATCATTTTTATTTTATTGCCATGCCATTACAAAGACGAAGACTAGAAATGGCTTGAATCAATGTTAGAACTTAGGATCACTAAGAAATCGAGAATGCTTGGCTGCGAGCATGGATCAAGTTGATAATTTATAGTTATGGGGGAGCGAAAACATCAAGAGGTATTAATTAAGTTATGAAACTTCTTCTGATCACTAACTCTTTGTTAATATTACATTATCTCTTTACACTATTCAAGCTTACAAAATATCAAGAATTTTAAAAAATGATAATTATCTGATTTATAAAATGGTTAAATTTTAATATTTTTTATTTTATTTTAAAATTATACACAAAAAAGAGTTTATGAACTGAGTAGTACATAACATCTAATTGATAAGAAAGTTCTATAATGTTACTACATTTATAAGTTTATCCTCCCTCCCCTAAGATATGCCATCTTGACTTCAACAAACAAAAAATCTTTCGTACTCAGATAGATCCACTTTAAAAAATAAAATAAAAATAAAAAAACTAAATGTTATGAGTGATATATATAAACACACATAAAATATTGTATAAGTTTTATATGGAGTAAGAACACCTATAGACGCACATGATTTTTCAATTTTTATTCTCTTTAAAACAAATTTCATAATAAAACAACATTATGTTTATATTTGATTTATTTTTTGACAATTCAATAATCCGGGGGGGGGGGTGGTTAGAGTTGAACCCTTACATGACTCCATTGGAAACACAAAAAGATGTCAACTGGTTGAGCAAAACACTTTTGGCAGCTATATTTGAATTTATTAATTATATTCTATTTAAGTCTCAAGTATTCAAATGACATATTTAACTTAATATTTTATATTAATGGATTTTGCTGTTTTTAGGTCTAGATGGTTTCTCTGCTTCTGAGCCCGTACATGTCATAGCTCCTATGGTGCCACCTTCCTTAGGCAGAGGGTTGCTCATATGAGAACTCCTCGAGTTGAGCCTTCTGGTACTGTACCCCTCCTCCCACTTCTACAGGTGATGCATAGACTAAGGCGTCTGGTGCTACTGCTGCTGATGCTAATGTTCTTCCACCAATTACTTTGGATGATTCTGACATTCGACTTACGTTGGATCATGTCTTGACCGTTCAGTCTGCTCATGGATAGATTTTGGTGGACTTGCTCGATGAGGTTCGTGCTTTGCATGCAGAGTTGGCACATTTTAGACGATCACCTTCGCTACCTCCTTTTGATGATGGATTCTGATTGCCCTTTGGCATTCCGTCACAAAAAGGGGGAGTAGCATTTTAAGTAGCTTATAGAGTTTTTGTTGATAAAGGGAGTTTTTGATTGTCTTGGAAAGCCTAAGGTGATTAGATTATATCTAGGAGCTACACTTTGTATTTACATTTTTTTTTTTTTTTGGCTCTTGATGTATGTTGTTGGGCTATTCATGTTAGAGGGAGATACATTTATTTTGTTGCATATGTTTCTTATTTCAGTGCTTATTGATTTATATTTATGATGTTATTCATTGATATATGTCTTTATTTTGTGTTGTGTGGAAAATACAAGAATGTTCTGTTTAAGGGGGAGTTAACATTGTTTTTGATGTATCTAACTTAGGGGGAGAGCTAGTTTGCATATTTGTTGATTTACTGTTTTTTTGCCACACATGCGTTTATGCATGTTGTTTAGTGTTTCAGGAAATATGTAGGTTGATTCAATTTTGCTGATGTCTACACTTGCAACTGATAGATAGTAGTTAGGATTGGATTTGTTTTAATGAGCATTTTTTATGTAAAGGGCTTTTATTTGTAAACTTTGAGTTTTTAGTTTGAGTTTTGTCATGGATTGCCAAAGGGGGAGTTTGTTAGGTTCTAAACACTTAGAATTAATGTATTTAGAACTCTAATTTGTATTGTTGGCAAACCATGATCAAAACAGGCTGTTTAGTCGTGTTTAGACTTGCTCAAAGTTGTGACTTTTATGTAAAGTTGGAATCAAGCTGATGCAGAAGTTACTATGCATTTCGGCCTGACTCGATCGATCGAAGCTTAGGCTTGATCGATCGAATCTCGGGCAGAATGCGTTTTTCTACAGAATTCCAACTCAGCCCTAGCTCATTTAAAACGTTTAAGGTTTTATGTTTTGCCCTATGTATATAAGGATAACCCTAGTCACATTTTAGAGGTTGCTCATATTGTTGTTTGTGTGAATCTCTTGTGAGATCTGAGAGGAGCTTTCCTTCACACATGCTTAGGATTATCAAGGAGGAGATTTCTTCAAGAACTTGATAATCATTCAGTCGCTGCCATAAGAGCTTAACGATACACAAGCGAGAGTGCTTGTATTTGCTGGAAGAATCCAAGAAAGAAGGAGTCCGTGGTCTCGGAGCTTACACGTGGTCGTGTCAATAAGTTTCTACTGGTGGGTAGCAATAGAATGTCAGTTGTTTAAGTTCTATTGTGTTAACCTAGAACTACATAATTTGACTAAGTAACAACTTGACTAATTAACTAGGTTAATCCAGTTGTGTTTTAAGGGGTCTAAAAACAAACAGGTTTTCTATGTAACACCTTTGGTCGTCTTCTATCTAAGGATTTTTCCTACAACTTTCTGTCCTAGGGCTTATTAATTCTCCTCTGTGGTTAAAATTATGCATCAAACTTTAAAAGTTTAATCCGTAAGTTTTTAATAAAAAGAAATGCCACACCATTTAAATTAAAAAATGTCCAGTCATTATTTCGTTAGCCATGTAAACAATACTATTAACAAAAGTTAACCAAAGGACTTATACAACTCATTTTGAAAATTTGAGAGACCAATTACGCTCACTTGAAACTTGAGAGATCAATTGCACATACATGATAAACTTCAAGAGCTGATAGTATAGTTTCGCCATATTAATTTAATTCTCCTTGGTGATTAAAATTATGCATAAAGCTTTAAAAAGTTTAATCTGTTGTGAGTGAATACGCAGTGGGCGAAATCTGTCTCTGTATCATACATTACAATAATCAATTCAAACTTGGAAGGAAACAAAAACAAAAAGAAAAGGGGCCTACATGAGCAATTTGCAAATTTGCAATCCCATCCTATTGAAAGTGAAGTCTACTGAATCCAAAAAAGAGTTGGAGTTTCTATAGCCAAAGACTTGGGACCGTATCGAGTTGGACAGGTCTTCTTGGTCTCATCATTTTTATTTTCTTGCCATGCCATTACAACGACGAAGACTAGAAATGGCTTGAACCAATGTTAGGATGGCTAAGAAATTTGGAATGCTTGGCTGCAAGCATGGATCAAGTTGATAATTGATAGTTATAGGTAAGGGAAAACATCAAGTGGTATCAATTAAGTTACAAAATTTCTTCTGACCACTCACTCTTTGTTGATCTATACTATCTCCAACTCCAGTTAAAATGCTTACAAAATAAGATACTCTCCTACTAATTCATGTCTTCACAACAAATTTATCCACACGCAAAGCTGAGATACAAGATTTTTGAAGACTTATTATTATTAAAAGAATTTTAAAATATGGCACTAACTACTAAGTAACAAGTTGGTATTATTTGTGTGGTCAATAGAAGATTTTTCTCCCATGGCTGGAGCTTGTAGGATTCCAAAATAGACTTCGGGTTGTTTTATTGAGAGCAAGTTGGTGGAAGATGGAAGTGATGGGTGTCTAACCTAACCAAGATGTTTTCTAATTTCTAAGAATCTGTAGCAAATAAATGCGTGAATTATGCATAACAAGGATAATTCTTCTGCCTTGTAAGCCCTTTCCTTCCGTCCTCATGATGGATATACATGTGGTGTCTAATTTGTTGGGTTGCTTATCTCATATTTTTTTTTTTTTTTTTATTTATTACAAATAATACACTAGTTGGCAGCTGGCTCAGGCTTGTTATTGAAATTTCAAACATGGATACGGTCCACAAATAAAATAGACTTATATATGGGTATATTATACCCTTTTTGTGGTTGAGCCTGGTCGTCATTTAGTTTACAAACTTTCAATTGTTACATTTTCCCTTTATAGTTTAAATTAAGATGAAACGATTGGTTCAGCCCAAATCTATAGATTTTGAATTTTTTAAACAAATAAATTACTTGTTTTCAGTTTGATAAAGAATTAGGAGCTACACATTCCGATCGATTATATTATGCTTGTACGATAATTATATTGACTCAATCAACTCAATTTAGATTAAAAGGCACATGTTTAATACAACTTGTTCTATTATGCAAGGTTGGAATCCATAAATGCAAAGCTATTCAAGTCTTCAAACTTTCGTGAAAATACTCAAAATAGACCTACTTCATGATAAAATTCCCTTAATGGATCCGTTAATCATTCTAATTTGATGACGTTATAATAAAGATCTAAACACATGAGATGTACCCCAATCTTTCATGAAAAATACTTCAGATTGATACATCAATAACAATCTGCATAAATCATTCATTGCTTCCCAACGAACTGAGCTCTCATTCAACGACACTTGGACCAAAATCATTTTGAACCCAACAAGGGCCAACCGGCCCAACCCAAGAAACTGGAGCAGGACCAAACTGGTTTAGGCCCAAAAACATTGTCTTTTGTTTAACATAAGATTAGGCCAGATCCAAATGAGCCCAATTTGAATTAAACGGGCTTTAGGCCTGGAAACATTGACTTCTGTTCAGAATAAAGTTATACCCGACCAAAAATGAGCCCAGTAGTTTAAAACTAGGATTGAGTCAAAAGTGTTTGATCCTAGCCAACTTAAAAAGTAACAGGGAAACACCAATACGTATATTAGAAGATCCAAATTCACATGAACCCAATCTTAAAATAGAAAGTGACCGAAAAGCTCTGTACAAAAAGAAAAAGAAAAAGAGAAAAACAAATTCTCCATCAAAATTTGTAAAATTACATCTTCTATGTTTAAAATTAAATTCACCTTTCTTTATATAAAAAAAAAAAAAAATCACCTTAATAAAAAAAATTACACCTAAGGCCAAAACNAGATTAAAAGGCACATGTTTAATACAACTTGTTCTATTATGCAAGGTTGGAATCCATGGATGCAAAGCTATTCAAAAGTCTTCAAACTTTCATGAAAATACTCAAAATAGACCTACTTCATGGTAAAACTCCCTTAATGGATCAGTTAATCATTCTAATTTTATTACGTTATAATAAAGATCTAAACACATGAGATGTACCCCGATCTTTCATGAAAAATACTTCAGATTATTCAAAGTTACATCAATAACAATCTGCATAAATCATTCATTGCTTCCCAACGAACTGAGCTCTCATTCAACAACACTTGGACCAAATCATTTTCAAGCCAACAAGGGCCAACCGGCCCAAACCAAGAAACTAGAGCAGGACCAAACTGGCTAAGGCCTAAAAACATTGCCTTTTGTTTAACATAAGATTAGGCCAGCTCTAAAATGAGCCCAATTTGAATTTAACTGGCTTTAGGCCAGAAAACATTGACTTCTGATCAGAATAAACTTATAAAGTTATACCGGACCAAAAATGAGCCGAGTAGTTTAAAACTAGGATTGGGTCAGAAGTGTTTGATCCAAGCCAGCGTTAAAAATAACAGGGAAACACCAATACCTATATTACAAGCTCCAAATTCACATGAACCCAATCTTAAAATAGAAATGACCGAAAAGCACTGTACAAAAAGAAAAAGAAAAAGAGAAAAACAAATTCTCAATCAAAATTTGTAAAATTACATCTTCTATGTTTAAAATTAAATTCACCTTTCTCTATTAAAAAAAAAAAAAAATCACCTTAATCAAAAAAATTACACCTAAGGCCAAAACTTTTAAGATTGGCAAAAATTATTCTTGAATACTGCACATTACTTGGCTAAAATTCATGAAATTAGTTTGAATTATACAATATAAGTTGATGAAATTGTAAAAGTTCCCTTGGATTATACCTTAGCCACTTAGATACCACAGCATATACACATGCGTCATAGCCCATTTTTAATTTGTTGAAGGGAAAATCATCCACCTGTGACATGCGATGTCTTTTGAAAATTCAATGAATTTCCAACAAATAAAATTTAGAAAAAAGGGAAAAGAAAATAAATAAAAACACCCTTGAAATAATTGAATTTCCTCATGGCTTGAAGTAATAGTGATACCAAGCACAGACTTCTCTGTTGTGGTAAAACTAGGAAACGTGCACATAGCTTCTAGGACACAGGATGAGAAACAGGAAAAGGCAATAGCATTACGATTACGAATAATATATTCACTAAATGGGCCATGTTTGAAACAATTATTGGGAAATTGTCTCAAATTACAATTTTAACTTGGAAAACTGTCTCAAATTACAATTTCAACCTGGAAAGCTAATTGAATTAATCATTCTAGTGCTAATATGCAAGATTGGAATCATAGATGCTAAATTATTGAATTCTTCTCCATTAGCGAAAAACATTACCGTCTATATAACTAAAAAAACAGGAAGCTAAGTTATATTTTGTTTTCTTTTATTGTAAGTTTGACATTAATTTATTTGACTTTTGTTGATTGCTTTTGCAGAAAGTTGGGTTAAATGTATTTGTATTTGAAAGGAAAAAAAAAAATGTAGAGATTTAATTTAATAATAGATCTCACTTCATTGATCTGTTAATCATTTTAACTTAATAACGCTATGATAAGTTTAATTTTACTTAATCGACCAATTAATCATTTTAATTTGCACCATTACCCGTTAAGCTTGAAAAAAATATTGTGCAATTTTTCAGGATTGCATAATTACTTGCAACAGTTTCAAGGAGTTATAAGAAAAGGCGCATCATGATGTCTAATACTAGCAAGTAACTCACTACATATGCGCAAGTACACTTGAGTTTAGTACAACCAATTTTAGGTTTTGAATTTCTACAATCTCTTGAAAAGAATCTTGTAAGGGCATTCACAATAAGTTCTACAAAGTTCTAGCAAACTTTTTGCTAGAAAGCCCAATTCCTTTTTTACCTACCTACTTTTTTGAATACAAGTTCTAACAAACTCTTTATTTCTTTCTCTATCTATTTAAATATTTTTATTTTTCTATCCCAATAACCCCCACAGCAGCACACCTACACCAAGGGATACCCAAAAAAACCCACAGAAACCCATAAATTCTCGGCCAAACAAAGTTTAGCTTCAAACATGTTTGAAGTTTTGGATTCCAACTCTCAATAAAAGATGATATGTGTGTTCTTGTTAATTTCAATACGCATGATTCACATAATCTAATTAACCAAGTAAGTCATGTGTATTATACGTAAGAGGGACACACAAATATCATTTTCTTATTGGGAATTAAAATACAGGACTCCAAACATTTTTAGAGACAAACTTTCTCTACCCCGCAAACCCACCCTGACCCACCTTTGACCAAATTTCATTTCTCATCAACCCACCACCGCTGTAGGTAAATCCTAACCCCCATCAACTCCCCACACATAGTGCCGAATTATAAATAGTATAAGTATATCTAGTACTGCGTATTAGAAGTCAAAAGACCAATTTAAGAACCAAGTGTGGTAAGTATCTAACAATTCCTATCTTGTAATTAACTTGATTTATGAACCAAAATTAAGGAATGTAGATAGAGGTTTCCATTGTGTTTAAGTCATATCTTATAATTTTTATTTCTTCCAGATTGTAACTAAGGCCAAAAACTATGTAATTGATTTTTTAAAATTTTTTTTGTGATCATCATTTATAAAAAAAAATAAATAAAAAAATTTCCAACTGTTCCCAACTCACGTTGTTAAGTCTAGAGTTTGTTTAGGGTTTGTCACGGAAATGGCCAAAGGGGAGATTGTAAGGTAGAATTAATCAATCATCTGTTTGCTTTATTCCGTGCCAATTTGCTTGTAATTTAAGCACTTAGTAACCCTGTATTTAGGTGGGATTATTGTAAGGGTAATGCGTGAGAAGATGTGAAGAAAAGCTCAAGTTTGTGCAAAGAAGCAGAGTTTCACAATTAGGACTCACGGCTGACTCGCGACTGGCAAGCTGCCAAATACAGGCACGTAAGATGCACACAAGGGAGCTGAAGGGTCGCGCCAACTGTAGCACTACAGGACAAAAGTCCCAGACTGGCCAGGCTGTTACTTCGCGACTTGAACTCGCGGCTTGAACTCGAGACTCAGACCAGTCGCAAGGCTAAGCCGCCAATCAGCCCTGTTTGGGAAAATTGACTCTTCGCATTCCTTTCTCACCCCATTATATATAGACCCTTATACCCACTAAATTGAGAGAGTTTCCAGAGAGAATTTTTTAGAGAAACCTTAGAGAAAAATAAGATTAATTCATCCACAATCTTTACCTTAGAGTCTCTAAAAATTCCTCTACTCTCTTTCTCTCCATTGATACATCCTTAAGAGGTCATTGACCAAATCTTGTTCTCACCAAACCCACGTTTGTGAGAAGGTTCATTTGGTGCTAAGGGAAGCAGTTTGGAAGGAACAATATACATTGGTTAATGCTATGTTCTAGTAGCAGAATTCAGGAATCTAAAAAAGAAAAAGGTTCGGCGCAACCTCATTGGAGCAGAAAGCTTGGAGGCTTAGGTACTTGGGTAGATTAGGCTTGGAGGGTCTATTGCTGTTCATATATCCCACCTATATTCTAGTGGATTATTGACCGCTTGGAGGCGACAGAGAGGTTTTACGCGAGGACTTCGGTTTTCTCTTCGATAGCACATCGTGTGTTGTCCGTGTGTTTGCATGTTTCTTCCTTTTATCTTTGCCTTATATTTACTACTGTGGATGTGTTTATATTTGGCTTGGATTAGTTATCAATTCTGTGTTTGGCTTATGTTCATGTTCCGCACCTTAATTGTTTGATTATAAGCTTGAGTTGATATTTTGTATTTTGGGGTCTAAACGTTCAAGGGTGTTTTAGACATATATTGAACTTTCAGTGTTCTTAACCTTCTTTGTACCTTCATATGTAATCTCCAAAATCTCCCAAGCTTCCTTGGCCACTGTCATGTGAGATATCCTATAGAATCATCTGAAGACACACCACAGAATATAGCATTTAAAGTTTTAGTGTTAGCATTGGCTGCCGCAAGAGCTGCCTTATCCTAAGTAGATTTAGCAGCCTCCAGCCTAGTCCAATCTATTTCAACCGCATCCCACATAATGTCATCAATAGAACATAGAAATGCCCTCATTCTAACTTTCCAAAAAGCATAATTGTGCCATCAAAAAATGGTGGAACATTTAAGGATTGAGACCTATCCATCTCAAAAAGGGTCAAGAATCACACTCAAGTATTTAAACCACAGTGAGTGTACCCACTCTGATACCAATTGATAGTTCAAAATGCGTGTAAAACACATTTAAACGTTTGGACCCCCAATTACAAAGTTACCAATTCAAGTTTTATATCAAACAATGTATGTGTAGAAAATGATAACAAGCTTAAAACAGAATTGATAAACAATCTAAGCCAAATATAAACACATCCACAACAGAAAATAAATGGCAAAGATAAAGGAAGAGAGATGTAAACATAAGGACAACACACGATGTGTTATCGAAAAAGAAACCGAAGCCCTCGGCGTAAAACCTCTCCGCGCCCTCCAAGCGGTCAATAATCTACTAGAAAATGTAGTTGAGATACATGAACAGCAATAGACCCTCCAAACCTAATCTAACCAAGTACCTAAGCCCTCCAACTTCCTGCTCCAACAAGGTTGGGTCGAACTTTTCTTTTCTAACTTCCCAGATTCCGCTACTAGACCATAGCATTAACCAATGTATATTGGTTCCTTCCAAATTACTTCCCTTAGCACCAAATAAACCCTCCCACAGACGTGGGTGGTTAGAAAATGATTTGGTCAATGACCTCTCAAGATGTATTAATGGAGAGGAAGAGAGTAGAGGAATTGTAGAATCTCTTAGATGAAGATTGGGGACTGAGCAATCTTGTTTTGCTCTAGGGTTTCTCTCACAAATTCTCTTTGAAAGCTCTCTACATTTCGTGGGTATAAGGGTCTATATATAGTGGGGTAAGAAAGGAATGCGAAGAGTCAGTTTTTCCCAAACAGGGCTGATTGGCGGCCTGGCCTCGTGACTGGTCTGAGATGCGAGTTCAAGCCGCGAGATAACGGCCTAACCAGCCTGAAATTTTGTCTGTAATGCGACAGCTGGCGCGACCTTCAGCTCCCCTGTGTGCATCTCACGTGCCTGCAGTTGGCAGCTTGCCAGTCGTGAGTCAGCCGCGAGTCCTAGCCGTAATCTCTGTCTTCTTGCACATACTTGAGCTTTTCTTCACATCTTCTCACACACTACCCTTACAATAATCCAACCTAAATACAGGATTACTAAGTGCTTAAATTACAAGCAAATTAGCACGGAATAAAGCCAATAAGATGGTTGATTAAATTCAACCTTACATGGTCGTCATTTAGTTTACAAACTTTCAGTTGTTATATTTTCCCTTTATAGTTTGAATTAAGATGAAACAATTGGTTTGGCCCAAATCTATAGATTTTGAATTTTTTAAACAAATAAATTACTTGTTTCCGATTTGATAAAGAATAAGGAGCTACACATTTCGTTCGATTAGTATACTTGTACAATAATTATATTTACTCAATCAACTCAATTTAGATTAAAAGGCACATGTTTAATACAACTTGTTCTATTATGCAAGGTTGGAATCCATGGATGCAAAGCTATTCAAAAGTCTTCAAACTTTCATGAAAATACTCAAAATAGACCTACTTCATGGTAAAACTCCCTTAATGGATCAGTTAATCATTCTAATTTTATTACGTTATAATAAAGATCTAAACACATGAGATGTACCCCGATCTTTCATGAAAAATACTTCAGATTATTCAAAGTTACATCAATAACAATCTGCATAAATCATTCATTGCTTCCCAACGAACTGAGCTCTCATTCAACAACACTTGGACCAAATCATTTTCAAGCCAACAAGGGCCAACCGGCCCAAACCAAGAAACTAGAGCAGGACCAAACTGGCTAAGGCCTAAAAACATTGCCTTTTGTTTAACATAAGATTAGGCCAGCTCTAAAATGAGCCCAATTTGAATTTAACTGGCTTTAGGCCAGAAAACATTGACTTCTGATCAGAATAAACTTATAAAGTTATACCTGACCAAAAATGAGCCGAGTAGTTTAAAACTAGGATTGGGTCAGAAGTGTTTGATCCAAGCCAGCGTTAAAAATAACAGGGAAACACCAACCCAAATGGCAGCGGAGACAAAGGTTAGTTCCTCATTGATCAGGACCAAGTGAGGTGGAAGGAGGAGGTGGTGCGAAATTTATTCCTTCCACATGAGGCTGAATCATTCTAGCCATACCGTTGAGCTTTCGGCGACCCCCTGATCGTATTGCTTGGAAGCACACCCCATCGGGTTTGTTCACAACTAGCAGCGCCTATAAATTAATTGTTTCATGTGATTCCATGTCTAATGCAGGTAGCTCAAGTGCAGAACACCAAAAGAAATTCTGGAAGAGTCTTTGGCAACTCCGGGTGCCAAACAAAATCAAAAACTTTGTTTGGAGGGCATGTAACGAGGCTTTACCAACAAAGCTGAATCTTCATCATCGACACGTCATGGACTCTGATACTTGTGATTTGTGTGGAGAGTTTTCTGAGGATACCGTCCATGCTCTTTGGACATGCAAGGAAATAGCTTCGGTTTGGTTGTCTTTGGAATGGTTCCACCATTATGTCCCTGTTCAGCCTATGAATTACAGAGAGTTGTTGGCCAGATTTTTGCCGAGTCAAGATGATTACAAAGCGGAGATTTTTGCTATTGCTGGGTGGCTCGTGTGGAATAGGCGCAATGCCATTCACTTCAATAGAGCTGTCCGACCTGTGGATAGCATTTGCAGAGAGGCCGGTAGTTTTCTCCAGGAATTCCTTCAAGCACGGGAGAATGAACAGAGTTCTTCACGTCCTCAGGTGACTCAAAAATGGCGACCCCCTGCACCGAATATTTACAAGATTAATTTTGATGCTGTGGTTTTTCGAGCTTCGAACCTGGCAGGTTTGGGTGTGATTGCGCCCAATTTGACATATTCCTTTGTGTGATTGCCCAATTTGACAACCCCCTATAGCTGTTGTTTAGCTTTTAACATATTCCTTGTTTACCAAAAAATAATAAGAATTAAGATAAGCGGGAAATCTCGTTATATAACATTCTATATAACTTTAAAATATAGTAAAAGACAAAGAGAAAAGGAACACAACTAGATTTAAAAAATAAAAAAATATTTACCTAAAGGAGTATAACCAATTGTGCCTCTTATTCCAATGGAGCTTGCTTGGTGAATAGAATAATCTTGGGTAGCATTAAAAAGCAATCTTGCCAAGCCAAAGTCACCTACATGTCCAACCATTTCATCATCAAGAAGAACATTGCTAGGTTTGAGGTCACAGTGAATGATTGGTGTATGGCAATGATGATGAAGATAATTCAATGCATTAGCAACATCAATGGCAATATCTAGTCTTTGAAGAAGACTCAAATTCCTTGGTTCCTCAAGAGTCTCGCCTATTCTTAGAGTTGGATGCAGCCATTCATCTAGGTTGCCGTTCGCCATGAACTCATATACCAATGCTTTAAAATCATTACCTTCATAGTCAATACTAGAACATGATGTAAGAACCTTTACAATATTTTGATGTCTAATGTTTTGTAGAGCCTCACACTTGGCCATGAAACTTTTAGAAGCTCCATGACACAAAAGGTTGAGCACCTTGATAGCAATCATATGTCTACCTTGATAAAAAATTCCCTCATACACGGATCCAAAGTTACCCATACCAATTAAATTGGTAGAAGAGAACCCATCAGTTGCTTTAAGGAGATTTTGGTAAGATAGATTCAAAAACAAATTCCCCGAGTCACTTGAGGTATTTTCTTTTCTTTTATTTCTTAAAGAGGAAAGAAATAGAAGTGACAGAACCAAAGTTATTCCAAGAAGCATAGAAAATATAGAGAATATTAACTTAAAGGTGACGGTCAACTTTCTCTTCTTAGATTTTTGGTATTTACATTTCGGAAGCTGAAACTTAGGTATTAGCCTTAACAAAAGTTGCACTTCCGTTCTTAAAAACTCTAACTGTTGGCACCACACCTTCAAAATTGTTAAAAGATAGATTCAAAAATTGCAAGTAGACAAAGAGCTCCAAAAAGTTTGGAATTTGTCCAAACAAATTATTGTTGGAAAGATCAAGATCTTCCAGACCTCTTAATGATTCCAAAGAAGATGGAACAGTTCCTTGGAAGAGGTTTCCTCTCATGGCTAGAGTTTCAAGCTTTACACAACTACCAAGACTTGTTGGAATTTTACCAAAAAAACTTGTTTTCATAAATATCCAAATATTCAAGATTCTTAAAATTTCCTATTTCCATCGGAAGTGCTCCAGCAAATTGGTTGGCAGACAAATCAAGAAAAGTTAATGAGAATGAGAGACCAATGACTTGTGGAGATATTAAACCATTGAGATTGTTATTAGCAAGATTCAAAGAAAACAATCCTTTGCACTTGCTTAGACTTAACGGAATGTTTCCTTCAAGATTATTATAAAGTAAATACAAGTTAATCAAGACCGTTAAATTTCCAAGAGAGGAAGGAATGTTATTCCCAAAGAAATTGTTTGCATGTAATTCCAAAACTTTTAACTTTTGAAGTTGTCCAATTTCAGAGGGAATGTTACCTGATAATTTGTTGTTCCACATGTTAAGTCTCTCCAAGTTGATCATGTTTCCAATTTCAATAGGAATCTTTCCATATATTTTATTATTATCTAGACTTAAATAGATAAGAGAAGTTGAGAATTTTCCAATGCACTTAGGCAACTCTCCCCCAAAGTTTTTGAAACTTATCTCCAACTTAGTCAAATAGCTGGAATTTGTCAAAGAACAAAGAAAACTCAAGTCATTCTCACCTCCATTTCCAAAATTGTTACTGCTAATGGAAAAAGAGGAAATTCTATTTAGCTTTTCCAAAGAATGAAAATTTTCACTTAGCTCATTTAGATCCAATTGAAATGTCCCTAAATTTGAGGCATTAAATATTGCGACAGGGATAGATCCAGTAAATTGGTTGTTTGCAATAATAAATGCTTCCATATTTTGTAGGGTGATATCTATGTATGATGGAAGATGTCCTTGGATTTGGTTGTCTGCTATATCAAATAGTATCAATGAAGAGAGATTGGATATTAAGGAAGGAATTGTACCAGACAACCTATTTCCTGCCACACTAAAGAATATAAGTTTGGTCAATTGACCAAAAAAAGTAGGGATAGTCCCGCCTAACTTATTATCAGATGCTACAAAGGCGTATAGAGAGGTTAAGTTCCCAAAAGAAGGTGGGATAACTCCTATCATTTTATTGTTAAGAATAAAAAAGGATTGGAGCTTTGACAAGTTGCCTAGCGCTGCAGGGATTTCTCCAGTCAGAAGGTTGTAACCGACAGAAAGTTTTTTGAGATTGACGCAATTGGATAAATTGCTAGGAATGTTACCACTGATTGAGTTATTGTTCAATCGTAAGACTTGCAATTTATGCAAATAACCAATTTCAAGAGGGATTTCGTTATTAAAGCTGTTGTTTTGGAGGGTTATTTGCCTCAAAAAACTTAAATTTCCAATATGTGGTGATATGGAGCCTACCAGTTTCGAAGATGACAAATTCAATATGGAGACCCTCTGATGCCGGCGACCACAGGTGACCCCTTGCCATTGGCAAAAGTGGATGCTGTCATTCCAAGAGCTCATAACCTGGAGAGGATCATCAGTGATCTTGGCTTTGAACTCAAGCAATGCTAACCGATCTGTCTCATTATTCCCGCCAGCAACAAAGGTGGTCAACAAACCACAACTCAAGATAAGGATAAAAGCATGCATGGAAAAAGAAGAGGATGGTGGAGTTGAACTCCAGTGGGAAAGTCTTATATGCAATATGGTTGAAGAAGCAGTTGGTTTTTTGAAACAAAACAGATAAAGAGGGTTTGATTTTGCAGCTTAGCACTCATAGGAGTCCAACTAACGGGCTCCACACAAAAGATGGCACGAAGGGAAAGCCCCAACGTTGGGTTCTCGGATGAAGATGCGCGTCGTCTTCATCATCCGCATGACGACGCACTCGTTGTCAGCATACGTGTGGGGGACTACAATGTGCATCGGGTGTTGATCGACAATGGCAGCTCGTCAGATATCCTATACTACTCGACATTCCAGCAAATGAGAATACAGAGAGAAAGACTAATACCGACGAACTCCTCATTGGTAGGCTTTGGAGGAATAAAAGTATTCCCATTAAGCACATTCATGCTTTCGGTAACTGTAGGCGACTATCCTCAACAAATCATGAAGGATGTGACATTCCTTGTGGTCGATTGTTCGTTTGCTTACAATGCTATCCTTGGACGACCCACCCTTAACTCGTAGAAAGCCGCAACATCCATATACCACCCAATGGTTAAGTTTCCTACAGAATATGGGATCGGCGAGTTGCATGGAGACCAAGTGGCCGCCCACGAATGCTATATTGCCAAGCTAGAGATGGAAGATCACCAGCAGACCATGCGTATAAAAGAGCAGTGGGCAGCGGAGGAGCCGGTCGAAGAATTGGAAGAGGTAACCCTTGATGAATCGAGGCCCAAACAGATGACTAGGATAGGGACATTGGCTAGCCAGCTGATACGTCAAGCCCTCACAACTTTTCTGAGGATGAATCAAGATGTGTTCACATGGAGCCACGAGGACATGCCAGGAATTGATCCCTTGGTCATAGTTCATAGTCTGAATGTAAACCCCACATCCACACCCGTCCGACAGAAAATGCGAGTATTCGCACAAGAGAGAGACAAAGCGATAGCAGAAGAGGTAAGGAAGCTGCTGGAAGCAAGCTTTATTCGAGAAGTATATTACCCTGACTAGTTGGCGAACGTGGTCATGGTCAAGAAGGCTAATGGGAAGTGGCGAATGTGCGTCGATTTCATGGACCTCAACAAGGTGTGCCTGAAAGACAGCTACCCACTCCCCCAAATAGATACTTTAGTAGACTCGCCGATGAGACACCATCTCCTGAGCTTCATGGATGCATTTTCGGACTATAATCAAATCAAGATGAAGGATGCTGATCAAGAGAAAACTTCCTTTATCACCAACCAAGGGATCTTTTGTTACAAGGTAATGCCGTTTGGGCTCAAGAACGCAGGAGCAACCTACCAGAGGCTGATGAACAAAATGTTCTCGCACCAAATTGGGAGGAACATGCAAGTCTATGTTGATGACATGTTAGTGAAGAGCTTGCACGAAAAAGACCACCTAGACAACCTCCAAGAGACGTTCGACACCCTGCAGTCATAGAACATGAAACTGAATCCAAGCAAGTGCATATTCGGAGTAACAGCAGGAAAATTTTTAGGCTTCATGGTATCCCAAAGAGGCATAGAGGTCAACTCGGAGAAGGTACGGGCCATAATGGAGTTAAAGCCACCAAAGACAGTGAAAGAAGTGTTAAGCTTGAACGGTAAAATTGCAGCCTTAAACAGGTTTGTCTCTAAGGCGACGGACAAATGTTTGCCATTCTTCTGCACTCTAAAAAAATCGTTAGAATGGATGGACGAGTGCCAGAAGGCATTCGAAGACTTGAAGAAATATCTCTCATTTTCACCATTGCTCAGCCCGTCCAAACTAGGAGAAGAACTCTACCTCTACTTAGCAGTTTCGCAAGTAGCGGTCAGCGCGGCCTTAGTAAGACAAGAAGAAGGATATCAACGACTCATCTATTTTATAAGTAAGGCTTTCCAAGGAGTAGAAGAAAGGTATACCTAGATAGAGAAGTTAGTCTACACGCTGGTAACTGCAGGCCGAAAGCTCAAGCCATACTTCCAAACCCATACCATCATAGTCCTGACCGATCAGCCACTAAAAAAAGCCATGAGCAGCCCTGAGGCTGCCAGACGAATGGCTCTGTGGGCAATAGAGCTGAGCGAATTTGATATACAGTATCGCTCGTGAATCGCGATAAAAAGGCAAGTTGTGGCAGACTTCATCGCTGAATATACTCAATTGGAACGTAAGGGGGTAAAAGTCCTCGAATAGTGGAGCATCTACACGGACGAATCTTCAAATAGACAAGCCAGAGGTGTCGGTGTGGTAATCCAAACCTCGGAGGTAGACAAAATCGAATGCATGATCCGACTAAACTTCCCCACGACCAACAACGAGGCCGAATATGAAGCCCTAGTGGCAGAGTTAGACCTCACAAAGGCAACAAGTGCTGAGAGCATAGTCATACATTGCGATTCCTAGGTGATAACCAGTCAGATTAATGGCGTCTACGAGTGCAAAAATTAAAGAATGAAGAAGTACCTGGAAGAAGTGAAGAATCAGATCGACTGCCTTAAAGTCCAATTCATTCAAATCCCAAGGGAGGAGAAGGAATGTGTTGATCGTCTAGTAAAGGCAGCCTCTGCAGAATTAATACATGTCCTCGAACAGGTATTGTCGTTTGTCCAATTTTCCCCGCTTATTGATAACGGAACAAATGTGCAGGAAGTGAATTCTGAAAACAATTGGACCACACCATTAAGAGCATACCTGAGATCCGGCACACTGCTAGATGGCAAAGACGCTGCTAGGAAATTGAAAATCTGAGCCTCACGATTTGTGTTGATCAGAGATGTCTTATATAAGAGAGGGTTCTCTCGTCCGTACCTGAGGTGTTTAACCAGTGATGAAGTAGATTATGTGATGAGAGAAGTTCACAAAGGTATCTGCGGAAACCACTTGGGTGCACGGTCCTTGGTGCATAAGCTGATTCGAGCAGGGTACTATTGGCCCACAATGTTGAAGGACGTACAGGCTTAAGTTAAGACCTACGACAAGTGCCAAAGGTTCAGTAATTTCATAAGGCAGCCATCCTAGGAGCTGACCACAATGATGACTCCTTGGCCGTTCGCCCAATGGGGACTGGACATCATGGGCCCCTTCCCGACGGCAGTACGACAGTTGAAATTTCTAGTAGTCGGGATTGACTACTTCACTAAGTGGGTGGAAGCAGAAGCTTGGCTACTATCACAGAGAAGAACATTTGTAGTTTTGTATGGAGGAATATCATCTGCAGGTACAGGATACCCCGAGTGCTCATCTCTGACAACAGAAAGCAATTCGACAATAGCGCATTCAGGGACTTCTGTTCGGAGCTAGGCATAAAGAATCACTACTCTTCGCCAGCACATCCATAAGCCAATGGGCAAGTTGAGGTCACGAACTAATCCTTGCTCAAGATTTTTAAGACCCGGCTTGAAGGGGCAAAGGGCATCTAGCCTGATGAACTACCAAGCGTCCTATGGGCATATCGTACTACAGTAAGAACACCCACGAGAGAAACGCCATTCCGACTAGCTTATGAAAGTGACATCGTCATCCCAGCAAAAATAGGACTCACAAGCTATCGAGTGGAGAGCTACGACGAGGACAAAAACAAAGAAGCTTTACGCCTCTAGCTAGACCTAGTGGACGAGATCCAGGTAACAGCAGAGTAGAGGTTGGCGCGGTACCAGAATCTTATGGCAAAACACTACAACACCAACGTCAGGCATAGGGACTTCCAGATCGGAGATCTTGTTCTATGAAAGGTAATGGGCACTGCTAGAGATCCTTCACAAGGAAAGCTTGGCCCTAACTGGGAAGGATCCTACAAGATCACGTGATGGTAGAGGAAGGGGAACAACCACCTTGAAACTATGGATGGGATAAAGCTGTAACACCCATGGAACACAGAGCACCTACGAAAATACTACTAGTAGAGACAATATGAAGAGCATCAATGCTCTGCGATTTCCCAATTGTTTAGTTTTTACTATTGCTAGTTTCTTATTTCGAACAATTCTTTCTACAAGTGCCTTTTTAAGCCCAAAGGGGCCGGTACTTTTTCTACAAACTCATGATTTTATTTTTTAATTAATAAGAGGAATATTCAGAAAATACTGTGTTTTTCTACTTAATCTCTCTTACAATCCAAAAACAGCGGAGTATATAGTCGCATAAAATTCCAAGTCCAAAAGTGGACGGATCAACCTGAGTCCACAAGATGGACGGATTATCCCAAGAGGAAGAAAAATTCCAAATCCAGAAGTGGATGGATCAAACTCAGTCCACAAGATGGACGGATCATCCCAAGAGGATGAAAAATTCCAAGTCCAAGAATGGACGGATCAACCTGTGTCCACAAGATGGACGAATCATCAGGATGAAAATTCTATGTCCATAAGTGGACAGATCAAACTCAGTCCAAAAGATGGATGGATCATCCCAAGAGGATGAAAATTTTGTCCATAAGTGGACGGATCAAAGTCAGTCCACAAGATGGATGAATCATCCCAAGAGGATAAAAATTCTAAGTCCAAAAGTGGACAAATCAATCTTAGTCCACAAGATGGACGAACCACCCCAGGAAAGAAAATTCTAATTCCTCAAAGTGGACGGATATAAATTAAAGTCCACAAGATGGACAATTCAACCCATGAGGGTGATAATCCTAAGCCTAAACTGGACGGATATAAATTAAAGTCCATAAACTTAGCAAATGCAAACAAATATTCAGCGAGAAAGACGGATTCATTAAACATGACGGTCTCATATAAAGCATAAATATAAAACAAAGGAATAATAAAAACCCAAGTGGGGAAGAGTCTACATAATCCCAAAATTATGACGGGTGCTTATAAATTGTTCTGCCAATATTCTTGAATAAATAAATAAAAAATTTTTTTTAAAAAAAAGGGAAGAAGCTATTGCTGCGCAGACGGGGCCGTGGTTCCATCCTTATCCTCCATATCCGTTGGGTGACGGGCTTGTTCATCATGCACCTCGACGTTAGTCACTTCATCTTGGGCGTTGTTGAGAAGGGCCTCTTCACCAAACAACTCATTTGTGTTCTCAGATTGAACGGGCTGGACTTGTGACTGTTCCTGGGCATTGATCTTGACAGTGGATAAATTAAGCTCGGGATATAGGGACTTTACTTGACGGAGGGCATCATCGAAGCCGTCACCATAAGAAACTCCTAGCTCGGCCCGAAGGTTGTCAGAGTCACGGTACTCTTGTACCACAACCTCCTTTGCCAGAAGGATTGCCTTTTCCTTCTCTTCCAAGACCTTTTTTTAATCTCCTTCGTCCTCTAATGAAATTCATCCCTTGCTTTCTCCGCTATCGCCAGTTTCTGTAATTGTATAAATTTCCAAGTCCTAAGCTCGTCCAGCTTCTCCTCCGTTGCCTTCATTTTGTCATGAAGATGGTCTAGTGAGGTCTCACGGTTCAGGCACCGTCCCATCAACCCCTTCATCATTATCATAGCCTGAAATATTGAAAGTAGCAATTAGTTTCAAACTAAGAAGAGATGACGAATAGAAAATGGACGGAGGATTAACTGTGTGATGCTGAACAGCCCCGTCTCACCCATCGCCTCCATCAAGTGATTGCTCAAATCTTCATAGTCCTCGGAAGTTATGATGGACGATAACTTCTCTAGAGCATACTTAGAATCTTCTCGCAAAAGGGAAGGTGGTGGATTTTCCTGCTGGGATGACGGACCTTTCATAAATCCTTTACTGGCCCCAGCTTGATGGGGGTAACCGTCTTTGTTCCCCTAGCCATTAACCCTATGACGGGTTCTAGGGGGACTTTGGGTTTTTTAGGAGGACGGTCCACTTTGGGTAGATACTTCCTTTTTTGGGCCTGGGTGCTTGAGCCCGTCCCCTTTGGGTCCTCATCGATGGAGTCCTTTTTCTTTGTAGCATTTGCTTTGATCAAAACTCTTCTCTTAGCATCATCCATCTCTATAGAAGCCGACAGAGGAAGTTAATTAACTAAAAAAATTAAAAACCATCATAACAGAATAAGGATGACGGATTTTAGCGTTGTATTTTCTTGCAGCAGGTGAAGGTTCAGGCCCGTCACAATACCAGAAGGTGGTATCAGGTGTGACCAGTTTTGCCCAAGTCCTTTCCTCCAGCGTGGTCTTCTTAAAAAAAATTTCCAAAAAACTAAACTCTTCAAGATCTACCTGTGGGCGTCGTCTGACTACAAAAAAAAAAGAAGGTAGACGGTTAAAACGTGTTAAAATTAAATTGGAACACTGCAAACAACTGAACGGCTATGAGTTCAACACTAGGACGGGCGCATATCGGACGGGTTCAATACGCCCCAAGTTGTGTCGATGGGCATATGTTCCGTATCCCCTGGACGACACATCCACTCGTCATCCTTTAGGAAAAAATAGTGACTCTTTTAGTCCCTATTGAAGTCTGGTGTATCATAAACGACTTTCAACAATGGACTCCTAGCTACAAAACTATACATCCCCCTTGATTTATCTATTTCATCTAGATGGTAGCAGTGGAGGAATTCTCTCACCGTCAATCTCTTGGCACTATCTGTCATGGCACCATAAAAGACCTCCATGGCTATGAAGACCCTCCAGGCATTAGGGAATATTTGGTTGATGGACAGGCCCAGGTACTTGACAAGCTGACGGTGAAGGGAACTTAACGGAAACTTGAGCCCTACCTTCAGCATTTGTTCATACACCCCGAGACCTTCCACCCCTTCATAGTAGCATTTCTCTGACTTGTAGGGAAGATGGATGGGGATACCGTCTGAAATTTGGTAATTTGCTCTAAGTGTATTAAAGTGTTTTTCTTTGATGGAAGATATAAAGGCATTCACCGTCCACTCCGGAAGCATGATGAACTCCCCAGGTCCACCAACTCCTATGACGGGCTGTATTGGTTCTTCCCCACTATCCTCAGAACTTTCCTCTGACTCAGCCGTCTCCATATCCTCATTTGTTGAGGACTGGGAAGAGGCGGGCGGACTCCTATCTTCTTCCAGACTGTGTTGGTCTTTGTGACCTGACGGGTGAAAATCCTCGTAGTCTGCCCCGTCACGAACAACGAATTGATTACTTGACGCACTAGACATGGCCTACACGGGATGACAAAACCTAAGACTATGACGGGTCTAGAGAAAGGTGATGGAGTCTAAATCTAGAAAAATAAATAGTATGTTCGACAGAAAAGAAACACATAAGGGGTACTTACCAAGTTAGCAAGATGATGGAAGAAAGTTGATGACGGATGCAGTAATTGAATGGAGTGGTCTCTGACAAAGGTGATGGTTGCGCTCTGACAAAGTATTCTTAGCATAAAGTGTGAAAATGAAAGGAGATGGGTGATATATATATGGGGGGAGTGCACGGAAGTTGAAGCGTCGCTTCGATCCCAGAAAAAAAAAAAACCAATGGAGGTGTGACACGTGTCCTACGACCTGATGGCTTTTAGGCCAGGCTGTCAGTCATGTGTTATTCACAGAGTCCTTAATTAGTCGTCACCCCATGAGTCCGTCATGACGGACCCATGGGGTGAAGGGGGTAACTGAAGAGGAAAAATTATACACTTGATGGCTTATATGACGGATCCACTTAAATCACCTATATCGGACGGATCTCATACAGACGGGCTCTACACTGATGGGTCAAACACCCATGCAATGTCCAAATCAATTATCTTCGAGGAGCCCTAGTTAAAGGAACTCTTGCGGTCCACGCTTGGACATCTCAAAATCCTAGTATAAATGGAATTCTAAGACAAAGAGGATTCTAGAAGATATGCGCATTAATGGAGATCTCCTCCATCAGGAAAAGTCTTGTTCATCACGTTTGGGATTGTTAAAGGAGACTCCTATAAGGAAAAGACTTCTGCTTCAAGGAAGAGAGGTCAACCTTCGACTACTATAAAAGTCCCAATACCCTCACAAATCGAAGTACGCATAAATGACCCTCTCTAGCACTCTGGAGTTGTAAAAGATTCTAACTTAACTTTCGGAGGGTATTTGGCCGGCACCACATCGGTGCTCTCTGTAGGTTTTCTCTTTTTGTCGTGCGGGTGACTTTTTGAGCGTGCAAGTAACGTGTGACTCACTGCTAATTTTTTAGGCATCATCATAATAAAACTAGAAAATCATAATGATCACAACCTTCATAATAAATCATCATTCTTGTGCACCTACAAAGAAGGAAGATAATTTCAATATATTAGAATGATAAGCTTCGGAATTCATAAATGACAGTATGCTAAATGGTCGTTTTCCTAAAAATAAATAGAATTGAAAAGATATTCATCATCAGTAACTTAATATTTATGTTTTACTAGTGAGAAAATTCATGATGCGAGAATCCTTATTTGCGGTATGAAAAAATCCCAACCCATTCAATAATTGTGGAATTGGTGTGCATTTGCTTGGATTCATTTAGAATTCTAAACAAGAAAACTCCTCCAACAAATTCGTCAAATTTAACTACACCCTTCAAATGTCTATGTTATTCATTCAGTAAAACTGAGATAATATAATCTTATGTTATCGATATAGAGACCTCCTACATCTTGTGGACCACTTCAACGATAGAAATCAACAAATAAAAAATAGATTTTAGAGGCATATTATGTGTTTTGGTATTATAAAAAAGTAATTGGGCTTATTCCCTAACTAAATGTAACATAATGTGCTATATGATTAGTGACACCTTCTTCCCTTAAAATATTTGGACTAGCCTTATCATATTAGGTCATGTAGTGTGGGGTGCTACCAAATTATAACATATACACAAAGGCAAACAATATATTACCTGTGGATTGAAGCCTTTGTCTGTGTCTATTAGTTCCAAGAAGTTTCTGTCGAATTGAATGTAGCTCAATTATATCAGCACTCTTGTTCATCCATTCTCTTGGAAATTCAACCGAACAAGCAACCCCAATTTTGAAAATCATAATCAAGCATTCTTGACTTGTTACACTTCCATTTTGACCCTCATTGTGAGTAATGTTATTTGTACGTGTCTCTCCTTCTCTTTCATGCACACGCAGAAGGATAGGATCTATAATGTCAATTATCTGTTCTGGCAAAACTGCTTTAACAAGGTCGTGGAGGTTTAAGTTATCTTGAAAAATATTATTAGTAGGCATTTTTTCCGTGAACATCTCTAATAATAATATGCCACAACTATAGACATCGCCATATGTTGACACGTTATTTCCCAAACCATACTCAACAAAAAAACAGTTACATATAACATATATGTAACGTGAGCATAGGTTTCCACTAAAAAAAAAAGATGGAAAAATATATGTAACAGGCAAGTATATTAAAAGAGCATTTTCTCTGCAACCAGCTACTAATCCAGGAGTTACTTATAGAACTTGATGCTAAAGCTGTTATTAGCCTTCTAGCTTGCAATACAGAATCCTTTCCTCAATATGCTCCTTTTATTGATGACTGTAGGAACCTATTGCATCGGCACCCATTGTGGAAGATCCAACATTGTTACAGGGAATCTAATGCCTATGTCGACGCTCTGGCCAAGAAGGCAGTCTTTATTCAACATGATTTTTGAACATTAGACACTCCGCCTATGGAGATGTCCCAACTGTTGATGCAAGACCTCTCTGATCTATTTTGTAACCGGGTTTGTAACTATACAGCCCCTGTGGCTGTTGTTTAGCTTTTAATATATTTCATGTTTACCAAAAAATAATAAGAATTAAGATAAGTGGGAAATTTTGTTATACAACATTCTATATAACTTTAAAATATAGTAAAAGACAAAGAGAAAAGGAACATAACTAAATTTAAAAAATAAACAAATGTTTACCTGGAGAAGTATAACCAATTGTGCCTCTTATTCCAATGGAGCTTGATTGGTGAATAGAATAATCTTGGGCAGCATCAAAAAGTAATCTTGCCAAGCCAAAGTCATCTACATGTCCAACCATTTCATCATCAAGAAGAACATTGCTAGGCTTGAGGTCACAGTGAATGATTGGTGTATGGCAATGATAATGAAGATAATTCAATGCATTAGCAACATCAATGGCAATATCCAGTCTCTGAAGAAGACTCAAATTCCTTCGTTCCTCAAGAGTCTCGCCTGTTCTTAGAGTTGGATGCAGCCATTCATCTAGGTTGCCATTCGCCATGAACTCATATACCAATGCTTTAAAATCATTACCTTGATAGTCAATACTAGAACACGATGTAAGAACCTTTACAATATTTCGATGTCTAATGTTTTGTAGAGCCTCACACTCGGCCATGAAACTTTTAGAAGCTCCATGACGCAAAAGGTTGAGCACCTTGATAGCAATCGTATGTCTACCTTGATCAAGAATTCCCTTATACACAGATCCAAAGTTAACCATACCAATTAAATTGGTAGAAGAGAATCCATCAGTTGCTTTAAGTAGATTTTGGTAAGATAGATTCAAAAGCAAATTCCCCGAGTCACTGGAGGTATTTTCTTTTCTTTTCTTTCTTAAAGAGGAAAGAAATGGAAGTGATAGAACCAAAGTTACTCCAAAAAGCCCAGAAATATAGAGAATATTAACTTAAAGGTGACGGTAAACTTTCTCTTCTTAGATTTTTGGTATTTACATTTTGGAAGCTGAAACTTAGGTATACCCCCACAAAGCTTACTATTACCCTTAACAAAAGTTGCACTTCCGTTCTTAAAAACCCCAACTGTTGGCACCTCACATTCAAAATTGTTATAAGATAGATTCAAAAATTGCAAGTAGACAAAGAGCTCCAAAAAGTTTGGAATTTGTCCAAACAAATTATTGTTGGAAAGATCAAGATCTTCAAGACCTCTTAATGATTCCAAAGAAGACGGAACAATTCCTTGGAAGAGGTTCCTCTCATGGCTAGAGTTTCGAGCCTTACACAACTACCAAGACTTGTTGGAATTTTACCAAAAAACTTGTTTTCAGAAATATCCAAGTATTCAAGATTCTTAAAATTTCCTAGTTCCATCAGAAGTGCTCCAGCAAATTGGTTGGCAGACAAATCAAGAAAAGTTAATGAGAATGAGAGACCAATGACTTGTGGAGATATTGAACCATTGAGATTGTTATTAGCAAGATTCAAAGAAAACAATTCTTTGCACTTGCTTAGACTTAACGGGATGTTTCCTTCAAGATTATTATATCAAATAGTATCAATGAAGAGAGATTGGATATTGAGGGAGGAATTGTACCAGACAACCTATTTCCTGCCACACTAAAGAATATAAGTTTGGTCAATTGACCAAAAAAAGTAGGGATAATCCCGCCTAACTTATTATCAGATGCTACAAAGGCGTATTGAGAGGGTAAGTTCCCAAAAGAAGGTGGGATAACTCCTATCATTTTATTGTTAAGAATAAAAAAGGATTGGAGCTTTGACAAGTTGCCTAGCGCTGCAGGGATTTCTCCAGTCAGAAGGTTGTAACCGACAGAAAGTTTTTTGAGATTGACGCAATTGGATAAATTGCTAGGAATTTTACCACTGATTGAGTTATTGTTCAATCGTAAGACTTGCAATTTATGCAAATAACCAATTTCAAGAGGGATTTCATTATTAAAGATGTTGTTTTGGAGGGTTATTTGCCTCAAAAAACTTAAATTTCCAATATGTGGTGATATGGAGCCTGTGAAGTTTTGAGCTTGCAATGAACAATAATGGTGAACAACAATGGCGGAGAGAGAGAGAGAGGAAAAGAGAGAACTCTATTGATTAATCAAAACAGAAAAGTGTTTTTACAAGCTCATTTGATACATTACTATAACCACTACTTATATAGCTTTCAATAATAGATACAATCTGAAATCTTCTAAGAGGTTCCATCATAACTGAATCTTGATAGCTCTGCAACTGCTTCCGGGTTTTAAGGGAGGGTAGTTATAAACGGTTATCATCTGGGCTCTCTCTGTGACTAGCTTTAACATCTGTGGAGAACAGAGCAAGCCTTGAGCACCTGAGTGGAAGAAGATCAAAACTGTGTCGTTCTTGTTACTCAGAAAGATGACGTTTTCTCTTAACTCCTCTTAAACTCAACTTCATTTAAGTCCTACGACACCGTTTTGACTTTAGCACCAATTTACCGTTGGATAGAACTAGCCGTTACTCTGCACCTCTTTGTTCTTCTTCTTTCAACTTCAACCTACAATGTTCCTCAGGTCTCAAGTCCTTGCTTACTCTATCAGAGCCTACCAGTTTCGAAGATGACAAATTCAATATGGTGACCCTCTAATGCCGGCGACCACAGGTGACCCCTTGCCATTGGCAAAAGTGGATGCTGTCATTCCAAGAGCTCCTAACCTGGAGAGGATCATCGTGATCTTGGCTTTGAACTCAAGCAATGCTAAGTGCTAACCGTCTGTCTCATTATTCCCGCCAGCAACAAAGGTGGTCAACAAACCACAACTCAAGAGAAGGATAAAAGCATGCATGGAAAAAGAAGAGGATGGTGGAGTTGAACTCCAGTGGGAAAGTCTTATATGCAATATGGCTGAAGAAGCAGTTGGTTTTTTGAAACAAAACAAATAAAGAGGGTTTGATTTCGCAGCTTAGCACTCATAGGAAAAGCACATTTATAAGAATTTGGTAAAGATTGAAGAACCAACATACTGCATGTAGTACGGACCCCAGCCTGAAAGACTACAAGGACTTCGGGAATTCACCTAACTGTAATCAAAGCATGTAATAGTCAGTGACCTCAGTGCTCCCTTTACCTTTATAATTAGAGGAAAAATCAAAATATTCTTTGTGATTGAATATGAAAAATATTTAAATAAACGTCATTTCCGAATACTTGGCTGATTTCCTATTTTAATTTTGGGTTTTTTAAAAAGAAGGACAAATTATATCGAATGGAAGCTTTTTTTTTTTTTTTTTTTTGAGAACTGTCAAATCGAAGCTTATAATTGAAATATAGAAATTGAACAAATTCTACGTTCCAAGATTTTAGTTATAATATTCCAACAATATAACTAAAATTATTATTATTCTCAAGTAATGAGTATTTCTTGACCAATTTCAAATATAAAATAAGAAAGTAATTATTGAGGGATTAATAGTTTTGGATGAATAAGCATACTTTTTCCTATTATTTATAAGATATGAGTTTATTTTTCAAAATCATAACAAATTCATTACCAAACCCATAAACAAGCCTACACTCGTCTTGTATTTTATCAAGCTCTATTGTTTAAAAGTCTATTAATGTACAATTTTTTTTGTTTTGGCTGGGGCTAAACTTGTTTATTAAATAAGTCTAAAATTAAGGCTCAAATTTGACTCATTTATAAACAAACAAATATGAACGAGTTTTTTATAAATCCAAGTCCAAGCTGTTTATGAACGGCTTGATTCATGTACATCCATAATTTTAAATATATTTATATGAATGGAATGCTAGGGTTGGGACCAAATTAGAAAGTTCACAAAATATAATTGGAATTTCAAGAAATTTGGTAAAGAAGAAAGAAAGAAAAAAGAAAGAAAAGAAGAAACAGAAAAGCGGACATAAAGAGAAGAAAGAAAGAAAGAAAGAAATAGAACAAAAAAGAAGAAGAAAGAGAGCTGGTGATTAGACAAGACACTGAGCAGTGGGTCCCATTTAGTGAATGAAATTACAATATTACCATAAAACTCATATTTCAAAACTTGAAAACAAGTTTTTCTTGTTTCTGAATTTGTTCACTCATATCCCAAAAAATTGAGATATTTTAACTGAGTTAAGTGTTTGATAAATCATCCAAACAAGCTTCGTACCCATGGGGCCCACCGATTTTGGGTTATGAGTTACCAAAACTAAGATATGTTAACTTAGTTTACCAAAATCCAAACAAGGCCTAAAAACTCAGGATTGCTTGGCTTGCTCTCACTTGTGATCATCAAACACGAGTGCGGAATTTTGGTATGGAAAACATAGTACCATTAATAACAAGTTCTAAAACACGATGATGGATTAAGTTCCACTAAATTCTTTGTTTGTTATGAGTTCGAGTTAGCTCAATTGTTAAAAAAATTTATAATCGAATAAAAAATTTAGGATTCAAATTCCCGTCAACACCAAAAATTAATGAGTGTTTTAGCTTAATGATAAGAGTAATTTTTAATAACTGGTTATAGGTTGAAATCCTCTATTTATAAAAAACAAAACAAATTTGTTTGTTTGTTTGCTTCTTAAAAATATTTCAATGGGAGGGAGGGTTAAACCCTAACTAGACACATCAAGAGATACGGTGTAAACTCTTAATTAGTTAATACTTAATATTATATAATTTTGTAATTTTTTTTATTGAATGCTTTTTTTAGGTGCTTTTTTCCTTTTATATAGTATTACGCTTACAAAATATATTGGTTCAAAAATAATAATAATCTAATTTAAAAATGTTTAAATTTAAATTTTTTACTTTAATATATATTTTAATATTATATACAAGATTGTGTTATGGATGGTAGTACATAACATCTTATTGATAAGTAATTTGGTATGTTTATTAAGAATAAAATACAGAGAAGAAAGAAAGAAAGAAAGAAATAGAACAAAAAAGAAGAAGAAAGAAAGCTGGTGATTAGACAAGACACTGAGCAGTGGGTCCCATATTTAGTGAATGAAATTACAATATTGCCATAAAACTCATATTTCAAAACTTGAAAACAAGTTTTTCTTGTTTCCGAATTTGTTCACTCATATCCCAAAAAAATAAGATATTTTAACTGAGTTAAGTGTTTGACAAATCATCCAAACTAGCTTTGTACCCATGGGGCCCACCGATTTTGGGTTATGAGTTAACAAAACTAAGATATGTTAACTCAATTTACCAAAATCCAAACAAGGCCTAAAAACTTAGGATTGCTTGGCTTGCTCTCACTAGTGATCAGTCAAACATGAGTGGAATTTTGGTATAGAAAACATAGCACCATTAATAACAAGTTCTAAAACACGATGATGGATTAAGTTCCACTAAATTCTTTGTTTGTTATAAGTTCGAGTTAGCTCAATTGTTAAAAAAATTTATAATCGAATAAAAAATTTAGGATTCAAATTCCCGTTGTAGGGACCGGGTTTGGTCGCTGTCGCTATTGGATGAGTGGATTCAGGCCCAACTAGCTCAATACAATGAATTTGTAAAGAATGGGTTCAAGAACTAGGTCCTAGTGAGGATTACAACGATTAAGCATGGGTGCATGTGGATTGGATAATAAAGATGTGGACTGAAGTCTGGGGTGCTGTCCTCGGCCCTAATCTTAAGGGCTTGAAGTTCTTATTACTTCTTTAGTACTTGGTTACAAAGATGATACAAGTTACTACAATGTTCGTTCTTCCAAGTTCCCGTCCCTTTCTCTGGGAGGTCTCTCACATTATATACCCTCTTTCAGTTGATCTTGACCCTCCATTTGTTGACAATATAAGTCACTACTTAAGTGCTTGTCCCATCAGCCGCCTTCCCAAACTTTCTGTAGGTTGCAGCAACCAAGGCAACACTGTTCAGGGGTCTTTTCCTCATTAATATGACCAGAACGTTAGTTGTGGGCATTTAATGTGGAGGTTACAGTTCCTCCCTGAATTGCTCCTTCATCATACTCCTATGGCTGACACGTTGTACTTGTTCTTTCTCTTGGGACACTCTAGGAGGCTGCCTTTGAGGGTCTGTTGCCTCTTCCTCCTCTGGTCTTAGTTGGTCGAGGACAGAATTGTCCTTGGCGATGTTCCTGGGCAATTTGGACTCTCTCACTTCGTCCTTGGACGATCCTTCCTCCTCAGCATGGGCCTAGGGCCTGGTACGAAGTGGGTCGGGGCTGCCTAATTCCTTGGTCCCACACCTATCAACGCCAAAAATTAATGAGTGTTTTAGCTTAATGATAAGAGTAATTTTTAATAACTGGTTATAGGTTGAAATCCCCTATTTATAAAAAACAAAAAAAATTTGTTTGTTTGTTTTCTTCTTAAAAATATTTCAATGGGAGGGAGGGTTAAACCCTAGCTAGACACATCAAGAGATACGGTGTAAACTCTTAATTAGTTAATACTTAATATTATATAATTTTATAATTTTTTTTATTGAATACTTTTTTTTAGATTTATTGGTTCAAAAAATATATTGGTTATTATAATAATAATCTAATTTAAAAATGTTTAAATTTAAATTTTTTATTTTAATATATATTTTAATATTATATACAGTATTGTGTTATGGATGGTAGTACATAACATCTTATTGATAAGTAATTTGGTATGTTTATTAAGAATAAAATACTCTATAATCCAATTATTGGATTTTCAAAATTCATCTAAAAAAATTATTAAATAAAATAATGTTAACAAAGACTTAACATTAAAAAGTTATCAAAATTATGGATTTCATTGATTTAAACAAAGGTTTGCTCCCTTAAAAAAAAATGAGGTTTGTTACTTCATAATAAGAGAAGTAAACTCAGCCGGATCGCACTCAAAAAAGTTCTTAATAATATGAGGTTTGCCTTTAAAATTTTTAATAATATAAATTTCAAATTTTATTCTCTTTTAAAATTCGTTCCATTATACAACAACATCCCTTTTGAGTTGTTTTTCGATTTATAGATTATATTTGTATTTTTTTAATTTCAATTTACTCTTAAGTTTTTTTTGAGAATCTACTCTTAAGTATTCAAATGATACATTTATATCAATTAATTTAATACATTAATGATTTTATAAAGAGTTTTTTGTTTATAAGTATATATTATATGCTAAAGTTATTTGAGATGATCTTTTAATTATAGTATTAATTAATAATTAACTTTCCATATTTTCTTTTAACATTGTTTCCTATCTAAAATCCTCGTTATGCCATTGCTACTATGTACTAGTATAACTTTTTATTTTTATTATTGACTTCAAAAATCAAAATTATTATTATTATTATTATTATTAATGTGTGTTTCAATTAGCTTAGTTGGTAAATTTCATGTTCGGAATATGAACTCTATCTACACCAAAAATAGATTAGTGTCCTTTTTTTTTTTTTTTTTTTTTTTTTTTTGTGGAGAAAAAACCGATTTGTGTCTTAAGATAACGATAAGAGCAATCGTCATGGAATGAACCCGTAAATTAGAAATATTACCATCTCAAATAAAAAAATAAAAATATTTACTTGCTATTATTTTTTTTTGATAATGGTAATAATTAACAATTGAAATATAATTATTTGTGAGATTAGCTACAAGTTTTTCTCAACTTTCTGTTTGTTTTCCATATTACTCTATTCTTTCATTGTATAATCGTTTAATTTCCAACAAGGAAGACTCCAATTGAGGGGTCAATATAACATATAAGGACACCACTTAATCAAAAATTCTACGCCAATGAGTTTTGGTCCAATTATACTATATTAAGCACTCCTTCTCATTAGTATCCAATCTAGGATTTCACTACTCAACTCACAACACTAGTAACACATGAAAATTCCAACATAACTTGTAGCAATGAATTTTGAAAAGAAAGAATAAAGTGAAGGTTCAAATAAACGTTCAGTAACCTTTTATAAAATATATTAGCATTTTTTCCATTTCAAATCTTGCACAACTTATGAGAGAGAGAAAGAGAGAGAGAGAGAGAGAGAGAGAGAGAGATCATCTATGGTAACCCATGAAAATTAAAATGACTCCATCTAGTTAGAAAATGTTACTCTCACCACAAATCTATTAGCTATGATACCATGTTTTTGAAGTTGGTGGGCCTCCACATAATCACATTCCCAAACACTGATAGACCACATATAATGGAAGAGTCACAATCTCAAAGCACACCAAGGAAGATAGAATGAATGGAGAAGAGGATGGGAACTCTTTGTTTGGAATGGAGAAAAGCATGAGTATATACACTATACCATACAATCTAAAATTCCACCATATTAAATTAGATAATTTTTTAAAATTTTACTACTCCATAGAATAACCTTTTTTATATAATTGAATCAGAGAGTTTCATATGACATATGGCTTTTAGGTACATTTGGTGTGACATGAAGAAAACAAGAAAACGATTCCCCTCTTCATATGTTTCCCTCTTTCTCCTTATTTTGAAACAATAATCTAAATGATCATGGACAACTGGGGTTTCTACCAGGACCACCAAAATAAAAGAAGTCTCCAGAACTTATGAGATTATAGCAATTGGGTTTTGTTATGATTGTATGACTGTTCCGAGGACCCCTGAGAACTGTTAAACCATCAATAACCTTGAGTTTATTGAAGAAACTAGCCTTGCCAGGCCCTTCTTCAGGGAAATGGCCACTGCCCATTTGTGTTGTGGTGTGCTGCCCATCATGCTTTGAGTTTATCACCTCTCCTCCCCATTCAACCACTGAAGCGCTATCAGACAGGATCGAGAATATGGAAGATGGCCAATATCCGAAGTCTCTGTCCGCAATTTTCATCCACCAGTCTCCCTTTCCATTAATGTCCTACCTCATTGTACATGTCATGCAAATCAGTCTAATATTTTGAATGATAAATGAAGGTCTAAAGATTAATGAAAGAGAAAAAAAAAAAAAAATGAATCTTTTTGTGTAGAACAACATGGACACTTAAATTCACTGTCTTAAAAAATAAGTTAGGTAAAAATAAATTGTGTACAGAAAAAACAAATTAAACAATTAAATTTAAAAAGTTGTATATAAAAATACATAAACCGAGAAATAAGAATTTCAAATATACACTGTTACAACTAAAACCAAAAGAAATTCAAACATATCTGTAACATTTGTTACTATGTGTATCCAAAAAGTAAAAGTACTTGATAAAGTAATTAAATTGAAATATTGTACTACCTTCCAAACATAGAATTTGACTGAATGTTGGGTACCACCATAGATGGAATAAGGGGTGACGGTTGCACCCATCGCAATCTGGTTGTCGACTTGAACAAAGCCAGAGCACATCAGATTGTAGCAACCTGTGTTTTGATATGAATCATCCTGCAGCGATGATAATTTTTTTTTTTTTTTTTTTAAAGAAGCTTTTCAAAAATGAAACAGTATATATAAACATGGTCAGTGCTAGTAGGGAAGTCAAATATTAAAACACGTACAGTCCAATACGTGAACAGTCTAGTGTTGCTATCTCCATATAGATGTTCGCAGACCTGTTTTTCCACATAAAATAATTTTGTAAAAAAAAAAAAAAGGAAAATTATTACTAATTAATTGTTTAGCATTCGCCTAAGAGAAAAGATGATGATGAAATTATATATACCATCATGCCGGCTTCAATGGTATTAAGATCTTGACCATATTTACCAGCTATCATCCAAAATTGAGACAAGCTGAACTCATTTGTTTCCTGGGTATGGGGATTCCACACGTTCATCTCTGCCATCATTCCATAGTACTTATCTCCTTGCTCAATAAGCACTGCATGCTAGAAACTCAACCAGGAAAATAAAGGTTGTGAATGCCGATTTAAGTCCTTCATTATAGTAGATAGTAAATCTGTCTGGTCTGTAGCTAAGGGGGCAACTATAATGCCCATGAACAATAACTGGTTTAATCCAGTTTTTTGTCTCTGATGTACTCCCTTTGACTGGTATAAAAAAAGAAGAAGCATTGAGCTTAAACCTATTAATAATATTCGTTAAAAATTAAGTAGTACCTCATGGGTAGATAGATCGATTTTAGACTGAGCATTAGAGATGTTATGATGTTTTTTCCTTCCATAATTTGTTGCAGAGCCTGCCCTTAATAAATCTTCTTCTTTAGTTCTTCTTATGGGAATGGTTCCTTCTGGGCACCTTCCATTCAAGTGCCATGGCTGAGTAAATTTGGGCTTGGAGTTTGAAGAGACATCGTTCCTCTCATCAAATGAAAACCCTTCTGGGTAAGAACTTGGTCTCATCTATTGCATTCAGCATAGATACCAATGCAAACCCAGCCCATACCATACATACAATAAGTATCAAATTATTCATGATACCAAATGAAATTTACTTAATTAAACTAGTTACCTGTATTGTGTGATTTTTTAACAAAGGATGATCAAAAGCTGGCTGCTTGTTGATATCTACGCAGTCGATTATATCTCCATCCGGGCTCTGTATCACATAAATTTTCTCAACACACGTACATAGATATTAGTCTGAATTCTCAGTGTCGTAATAAAATTACACTGCTATTGTACATGGGACTTATGAAGACACCACAACCCACAAAAGTGAATGACTCTTCTAAGACTAAAGCAGAAAATACAATATAGAACACAAACATATTATATGAAGTGATTAATAACCTCGATGGATTTAAGAGCAGGCTTGTTAAGGCGCTTCAATTGCTGCTGAACCTCTAGTTTTTGTTTCTTATCGAATATGGTGTTAGTGTTTCTATTTCCAACTGATGACATTGGTATGAGAAAGAACAAACAAAATGTCATCTTTACTGCCCTCTTCCACCTCCTCCCACTTCCACAAGGCAGAGCCATGAGTGACTAGCTAATATTCGAATCAAGTGGCGGATTTGTGGTGTATAGAGATGTAATAGCTAGCTTTGGTCGTCCCCTTTGCAGTACTTAAACATATATATACTTACAAACTTCTATAGAAATGATCACCCTATTTTTGGCCATATCTAAATGGGACTTTGATTTAGCTATTTAACGTAAATTTTTTCACCTTATAAGTACAAACTTCCTATTTAATTTCCTATTGACCACTACAATTCTTTTGTTTCTTTGTTATTTTGCTGGACCACTGGAGGATTCCAAAATAGACTTTTGCCTTGTTGAAGCTGCCTTGTTGAAAGCTAGCTGGTGGATGTGATGGGTGTTTAATAAATGACTCTAATCTAATGACTTAACAAGGAGTCAATACAAAACTTTTGCCTTGATTTACTGTAATGGAATAGGAATTTGGTTCCGGTTTGGTTTTCTATGTAACACCTTTGGTCGTCTTCTATCTAAGAATTTTTCCAACAACTTTCTATCCTAGGGTTTATTAATTCTCCTCTGTGGTAAAATTATGCATCAAACTTTAAAAGTTTAATCTGTAATTTTTTAATATAAAGAAATGCCACATCATTTAAAAAATACCAAGTCATTATTCTATTAGCTATGTAAGTAATACCAATAACGGAAATTAACCAAAGGACTTATACGGCTCATTTTGAAAATTTGAGGGACCAATTGTGTTCACTTGAAACTCGAGGGACCAATTGTGCACACAAGATAAACTTCAAGGCTTAATAGTGTAGTTTTGCCATATTAATTCTCCTCTGTGATTAAAATTATGCATAAAGCTTTAAAAGTTTAATTTGTAATTTTTTAATAAAAAGAAATGTCACATCATTTAAAAAATGCTAAGTCATTATTCCGTTAACCACGTAAGCAATACTAATAACGGAAGTTAATACTGCTCATTTTGAAAATTTGAGAGACCAATCGTGCTCACTTGAAACTTGAGGGACCAATTGCGCACACAAGATAAACTTCAAACACTAATAGTGTAGTTTTGCCTTATTAATTCTCCTCTGTTATTAAAATTATGCACGAAGTCCATTGAATTCGAAAAAAGTTGGAGTTTCTGTAGCCAAAGGCTTGGGACAACATCGAGTAGGACAAGTCTTCGTGGTCCCATCATTTTTATTTTATTGCTATGCCATTACAACAATGAAGACTAGAAATGGCTTGAATCAATGTTAGAACTTAGATCACTAAGAAATTGAGAATGCTTGGCTGCGGGCATGGATCAAGTTGATAAGGAGAAAATGACCAAATACCACCCTTTTATGAATTTTATAGCAAAAAAACACTATTTCGGAAATAATTGATGATCTACCACTTTTTCTAGTACTCGAGTTCACTAAACTCGAGTACCATATTTTCTAATTCCACCGTGGCATGGCTGATATGGCATTTGGGGATTTAAAAATGCTGCTACATACTCGAGTTTCCTGGGCTTGAGTACTATATAGTGGTACCCGAGTTTATATAACTCGAGTATGGTTCGTGTTACACGGTACTAAAACACCCAAGATTGAACTTTATTTGTCACTTTCACTTCTCACTCTCACTTCTTAGAACACACTCTCACTCTCCTTTGCACCTAAACATACAAACCCCAAACCCTCACACCATTAGCGGCAAAAAACCCGTCGGCGGCAAAAGACTCTCGTCAGTGACCTCTCACTCAGCTCTTACTGTGAACACACTCTCACTCTCCTTCACACCCAAACATACAAACCCCAAGCCCTTACTCCATTGGTGGCAGAAGACTCTCATCGGCGACCTCTCACTCAGCTCTCTCACTGTCTCACACTAAGGTTAGTTTTTTAGTTTTAGGGTTACATCTTTCATTTGAAATTTTACTGGATTCAAAATTAGAAATATTGAAAAAAAAATTAAAAAAAAATTAAAAATAAAAACACAAAGCTGATATTGTGTTTCTATAGTGCAAAAAAGTAAGACTCAAAAGTACTTTCCATTTTTTCTTTTTTTTAATTATTTTGGGGCCTAAGAAACAAGATTCTTATATATCTTAGCTTAATATATTTGGGTTATTTCAAATTTGGAAGAAAGATAAATGTAAGACTCAAAAGTACTTTTCCTACAAATAGAGCTGGAATTGATATGGTTGCTTGGAGTTTAAATTATCTGTTTTGATTTTATATTTTTTGGGATAGTTGAATTTTATTTTGATTTTGCCTTTTATTTTATTTTTGGGTGGAAAATGTAATTGGGCTATTGCTGAATCATGCTAATAAGTTTGTGTACGTTATTGCTGATGATAACAAACATTATGGCATGCGCAACAACAACATATTATTTGCTCACCATGTAGAAATTACTATAATAAGTTTTGTTTATTGCAATGAAAAATGTCCTAAAATGCTAATCTGAGGCTATCATAGAAACTTTGTTTGTTTCTTAAAAGCAATTCTCCAAAAAAAAAAAAAAAAAATTTACAACTCCCCATTTTTTTTTCCTTCTATATCAGATAAGAATTACACATTGTTTTGAAATTCATATTTGTTTGTTTCTTAAAAGCAATTCTCAAAAAAAAAAAAAAAAAATTTACAACTCCCCATTTTTTTTTCCTTCTATATCAGATAAGAATTACACATTGTTTTGAAATTCATCAGTGAAACTCTCTCTCTTTCTCTCTCTCCTAATATTGTTTTTTTGAAAATAAATTGTATAGAATACATAGTGATTGATACATCCACTAACATTAAAAATTCTAAACTTTATTGATGCTAAAGTGAGTTTAGTTGTTCTTGTGGTTGATGTGATCCTTGTTGAACTAAACTGGTAGGGCTAGTTTTAATGGTGGTGGTGGGGTTGTGAAGGGGGTGTTCAATTTTGTTTCTTTATTTGTTAAATTGGTAGTTGTGTGGTAGACTTGTTGAACTTGATTGCTTTGAATATCTCTTATATATATTACGAATTGGGATTGATTAGGGGAGATTAGCTCTGCTTACATTGGCATTGCTGGTTTTGAGGGATTAATTACTTGAGAAAAGAAAATATAGTAGGATATTTTTGTCTTCTTGCACTTCATTTGGAGTTTCATGCTTCCAATCCAATAAGTTTTTATTCATTTTTAGATTTTTGTGCACCAATGCATCCTTTGGTGATTTATTCTTGATTAAGCTTGAAACTTATCTATTTGAGGCATTAGTTATAGCATAATAGATAATTATATAACGAATGTGATTGGTGAATATTAATTTGGCATTTTACTTATCAAAATTTTATATAGTATTTTAAAATGTTTTTTGTGTTATGTTTCAGAATCTAGAACTCAGCTTGAAGCTCTTTGTCATGTGAGAGTTTTATGCTTTTATTGAAATGAGTCCTTTTACTCCATGCAATGTTTTATTTGTTAGCTTTTCTGACAATTTAATACTCATTATGTTAATTTTGATTCAAGTGTATATGCTCCAATCACCACAGATATATATTCTTTTAGGTTTATGAATTGGCTTCTTTTCTTTCCTTTTTGTTTGATGTTGTTGTTTTATTAGTGGGTATATGTCGGTAATGCCATGACTCTGTTTACCTACTAGGCATAAACACATCCAAAACAAATGCCTTCACTTTACCCTACTGCAATTCTCTTTCTTTTAAATTTGCCAATAAACTATATAACAAATAACACTTTTTTCTTCGTCTAGTAGTTCATTGAATGCTTGTAAGGTATATAGCCCCTCTCTCTTGAATGAAATTCAAGCTTATAAAAGAAATGTATTAATGAAAAAGAAAGAAAAAGTAGGAACTCAATTATGTGAATTTTCCTCATGTGTCATGCTCCTTAAAAAGAGAATTAGAATGTTTATGCTTTGCATTTGACCTAATGGGCCATTAATCACCTTTAATTTATGCCAGATATGGACCCATATCAAGCGGGACCCTCTATACGGGATGTCTTGATGAGGCAAGATGTGCATCGTTCAAGTTTGCTTTGGGATGCAACTTTGGCAGGCGAGGTATGCACTTGTCCAAAATCATAGTCAATATATGTAGTAGAAAGATTTTTGGCATCTAAGTTTAAAGTGTAATTATTATGTGCTTAGTGAATGCTATTATTAATACTAAGCTGCTCTGTTTGTAGGAAGTGCTAGATGTACTGACTTGTCGTCACTGAGAGAAAGGTCTGCTTGAAGGTGGGTTAGATCCACGAATCGCCGCTTATATCATAGATGTGGGGTTAGATGGGCTACTTCGGGTCCCAAATATAGACATTGACCATAGCTTAATCACGACATTCGTGGAGAGATGGCGGTTAGAGACGCACTCATTCCACTCGCCCTATGGTGAGATGACTATCACGTTACAAGACATGGGGGTTATAATGGGGGTACCTGTAGATGGCTTGCCGGTGGTGGGATTTACCCCTATGGACGATTGGGGCGACCTTTGGTCTGACTTGCTAGGGCATAGGTTACCGAGAGATGTTCGTGGGAATAAGAACACTGCATTGATGGAAGGGCCGAGGGTAAAAGCCAAATGGCTCGAGGAGCGGTTTAGCAACCCTCTCCTAGCTGACGCCAGTGAGGAGCTTGTGCAGCAATATGCTCGGTTTTACATACTAGAGATGTTGGCTGGTATATTGGAGATGTTCCTAGCATACGTACTTGAGCGCTATATACGAGAAGACCCTGTGTATAGGATAAAGAACTTATGCCACGTTGCTTTGGCAGACTTAAAACACGAAATATCTCACTACAAGGTATTCTTTAACTTGCATTCTTTTTTCAATATATTGTAGAGACATCAGTCTTCTGTGAAGTATAAGCATGATATTTTTTTCCTAAAACCCATGAATACTTGATATTATGAAAATTGAAATTGAAAAAGAAAAAGAAAAAAAGGAATAAAGCGAAAGAAATATTATCTTCATCTTATAGCCTTACAAGTCTTGATTTGTTTTCTTCAACTATAATTATTTAACTTGTATTCATTTCTAACATAATCATTATGGTTCACATACAAAGTATGGGATGCCAAACAAAAGGCCATTGCAGTTATATACAGGGATTTTAAGGAGTCTTATGCAGAGTTGCCGCATTTTTTGGCAGGACTTAAGGATGCAAGTCTAGGTACAAAGTATAAGTTACTAGTGGACGATAATTATGGGGAACCTGTACATTCAAGTCTGTATTTTGGGTGTTTCGTCCATGTATTGTTGGGTTCAAGAAGTGTAGGCCTGTGATTAGCATTGATGCAACCCACCTCTATGGAAAATATAAAGGGAAATTGATGATTGCAATGGCAATGGATGCTAATAATAAGATTTATCCACTAGCCTTCGCCGTTGTCGAGAGGGAGAGCATAGAGACTTAGGGTTGGTTCTTGGCTTTTATAAGAACGTATGTTACCGACCGGAGACACCTGTGTGTCATATCTGACAGACACCCTAAGATACAAGCTATCTTTAGAGACACTAATTGAGACGTCTCCTTACAGCCTTCCATTACTAAACATCGTTACTGCCTTCATCATCTATGCAGTAACGTCAACACTAGATAGAACAATGAAACTTTAAAGAATCTAGTATGGAGAGCAGCAAGTGCTACCCAAGAGCGAAAGTTCAATGCCACCTCCGATTTAATTGAGAATGTCAATCGGGATGCGCAACAATATCTGAAGGATGTGCCCAAAGAGAAATGGGCTCTAACTTTTGACAAGAGTTACCGTTATAGGGCGATGACTACAAACGTCTTCAATTGCTTCAATGGTGTTCTAAAGGTTGCTTATAGGCTACCCATTACGGCAATGGTGAAATCCACATGGTTCAAACTGAATGCTTACTTCAATGATCATCGCAATAAGAGCATAGCGCAGTTGAATTCGAGAAAAAAATGGCCTAAATATGCCTTGGATATCTTCATGAGAAATACGGCGAAGGTGGAGTATCACAGGGTAACGAGATTGAGTGCATAACAACAATCATATCAAGTAGATACACCGCATAATCCAGGGACTGCTGGATGTAGGGATCACACACATGGAGTTAATCTGCTGCAATGAACTTACACATGTCAGAAATGGAAACTGTACAAGATACCATGTTCACATGTCATTGCAGTCTGCATTAGGTATCAACATGATGCAAAGCAGTACATTGACCCAGTCTGCATTAGGTATCAACATGATGCAAAGCAGTACATTGACCCATGCTATAGCGTGGACACATTACTCTAGAGCTATGCTCCCATTTTCCCTACGTTGAAAGATAGATTATCATGGCTGGATCCTAAAGAAACTCGAAAGGTCCTCCCTAACCCCCAATTAATCTGAGAGAAAGATTGCCTTGTCTCAACACAAATTAGGAATGAGATGGACGAGGGCGGAAAACGGCTGAGAACCACACCATGGAAGGAGGGGGGGAGGAAGGTGCAATGCGGGTTGTGTGACTAAGAGGGGCATAACCGAAGAACATGCCCTAAGCGGAACGAGGTACCGACGAGTGGTGGTCTCGTGGACTAGGTACGCTAAGTTTGAATCGTGGCATCCTTTTAAATGTAAAATTTTTCCATTTTTTTAATGCTGATCATAGAAGTTCTGACTTCTGACTTGTTCTAAACATTGCTATGATATGATCGGTTTTTAAATCTTAATTTACTGTTGTTTGTATGGAAAGAAACTTATGCATTAATTGTTAAAAAAAGTGTTCTAAGCTTTTGAGTGAGGTTGCTTATAAGTGATTATGGTATTTTCTTTATGGACTCTTAACAATCTCCCTTCAATTCTTTATTTTGCTTTCACAATTCATCATTGAAGTTGCGGTAGATATGCTAAATCTGCCACATATTTACTTTTCATTCATACATGCAGTAGGTGTAATGCAGAAATGCGCAGGTGTTTCTTTTGCTGTGTATTAGTTGTATAGCAATAGTACATTTCCTGGTAATTCTTGATAGAGCTACTATGTAGCTGTACAATACGTAGGCTAGTCTTGATGGTATATGCTACTTTAAGTTAAGTTAAGCATTCAAAATATCAACTGTCCATTATTTTAATATCAACTGTCATCGTTTTATCTTCAGAAGCAGAGGAATTCGCTGAAGTTTTATCCAAGCCTATTAGATCTCTTCCATATGATACACTTGGACAGACCTTCATGGCGTTTGAGAAGCCAGAGGGAGTCCCAGTTGTGGGCAAATTTTCAAATATGTTAAAATTCATTGTTAAAGAGGTATAAGTACTCCCATTACTCATGAAGATGCTTGGCTTCTCTCACCCTCTCTTGGTGCTTTAAAAAATATTATTGATGCCTCTAAAATTAAGTCTGATATTTATTATCTAGTCATATTGGTTTTATTTTTTTTCCTTGTAGAATTTATGGGCTTTATGTGCTAATTTCATGTAGGCAAAAACATAGAAAACGATCTCATAAATTTTGCTTTGTGCAGACTCAATAAGCTTATTTTATAGTGGTTGTTGATAGCTGTAGATCTTTAGTCTCCGTATCCTACTTTGTTTGGTTAAAACAACAACTTGTGCGGTATCTGTGGTTGTTTCCATGCATAGATTCTTTAAGTTATTATGATCAAAATGAAGGATGGGATATGGAAAATTTATGTCAATCATGAACATATCATAGTTGTTTTATTAACTTATGCATTTGGCGATACTATTTGGTTGATCCAACCACTGGTGAGACAGAGGATGATGGTGTTGAAGATGAATACCAGCTAGAGGACCTGGAGGTTGTAACAATTGATTACATGTTGAAAGTGGGGGTTTCCAATTTCAAAAATGCATGGGAAAGCATGGTTGATGACTGCTTCCCATGCATTATACTATTACTAGCAGGGGAGATTTTCTCTCTTTTATTTTTTTTGGGGGATGGGGGTGAATCTTAGTATGTAACATACCAAATCTTAACTTCTTTCCCTACCAAATACAGAATCAATTAAAATGATAATAGATAGAGAAGAAAATAAATGCTCTTAACCATGCAAACTAATGTACTTAGAACAAGTCAACAGAGCAAGAACTTGCAAATTGCAATGAACTATGCATCTTAGGAAAGCAGTATTGCACAGTTTAACAAGTTCATAAAATTTTCTATTTGGCTTGGAGGGATGTTAAGTTCTAAAACAAATAGAACTGTTTTGAAAAAAATAATTATACAGATTAACACTGGGATTAAGTGAAAATGCCCAAATAATACCACCTCTGAGTTCTCAAGGGTACCATATAAGTTGTGCTGAATGAGTTATGATGTTGGTGATTTTATAAACAGCCTTTCCATATACCACCCATATGATCACATGTAAGTATTAAAAAACCTTAGGCATGTCATAATATAATATAATATAATATAATATTATAAAATAATGAAGGCAGGGGGGTGTGGGGGGAAGAAAATCAACCAATTGGGAATATATATATATATATATATATTAAATATTGTGAATTTCTTCATAAAGCAAAAGAAGAAGATGAGAAGATGAAACCAACTGATTAAAGAAAAGGGAAGAAAATCAACCAATTGGGAATATATATATATATATATATATTAAATATTGTGAATTTCTTCATAAAGCAAAAGAAGAAGATGAGAAGATGAAACCAACTGATTAAAGAAACCATTGGGGCCATTGTATTCTGTTTCTAATGATTTGAGTTAGATGGCTAACCAAAACCAAAGAAAAAAACATATATGGGGACTTTTCTTTCTTTGTTTTTTTATTGAGAGAGAGAGAGAGAGAGAGAGAGAGAGAGAGAGAGAGCATGAGCTTCTAGCCAAGTGGACCCATTGCCTTTAGTTTCCAGTGAATTTAGTTAGATGGGCAGCCACAACCCCCATTCCCCCCTAAAAAAACACAGCATAATCAATTTGAATGCTTGCTAATGAAAAAAAGATAAGCGTGGGGGCATATTACCTGTTGCACTAGTACTTTACTAAAAAAACATAGGATTTTTGTCCAAAAAAAAAGTTTTGAACTTTCATATATAGTATAGATTTATGTCACTACATCAATCAGAATTTGACTTGTATATATAGTGGGTTTGATGCTAGAGTTGTAAAGCTTATTATTGATTTTTACTTTTAAGTTTGCTGAGATCATTACTAATCCCTTTAGGATCACTTATAACACATTATAAGTGGATTTTGATAATTGTAATCGGAGGACTTAATAGTGAATATATTAAACTGCTAATACTGTTTTGGCTAAACATCAAAACAATATGCCATGCAATAATGAGAGGAATTTGTGGGAAAAAAAAAGATAAGAATCAGAAGGCCAGACTATCATAGTTCAAATTCACCTCATCCACCCCATCTCTGTCCATAATTTCCACAAATCCTTTGATCAATGAATTAAAAATGACAAGGTTAGGGCGCACCCCAAGATCCTTCATCCTATGCACAAACCTCAAGGCCTCCTTTAATTTACCTTCCTTACAATACCCACTTATGATGATGCCACAAGTTCGCTCATTGGCCTGCACTTTGTTGTTCTACATCTCTAAAATCATCCCTTCGGCCTGATCTGTCTCTCCATTTTGAGCATAAGCTGTTGCTATTGTGTGTTGTATGTAACTGCATCAGGTTGCGTCCCAGAATCTACCATCTTATATACCAGATTCCAAGCCTCTGTGATGTTGTTCTTCACCATGCTCTGACAAGCACATTATAAGTCCTGAGATTGGGCAGTGTCTTCTGACTCTTGTCCATTTGCATGAAGTTCTGGCTTCAATCACCAAAATCAACTTATCAAAAAAAAAAAAAAAAAATTGTTCACTACAAAATCAAATGGATGTAAAGATTTTAAGAGTACAACAATAAGCAAGAACTTCATGCAAATGGACGTAAAAATCAAATGGACGTAAAGATTTTAGGTGCATGATTTTACACTCCAGAAATTGGGGCCACATACAGATTGATACTCAAGTTTGACGCAATCGGGTACTACTAACACAGTACTCGAGTTTAATGGACTTGAGTATCAATGGGCATGAAAAATCACTCGACCAATACAGATTGATACCCGAGTTTAATGGGCTCGAGTACTGAATGCAATAAGTTTAATGTACTCGAGTATATTGGGCATTGCAGCAATGCTAATACAGATTGATACCCGAGTTTAATGGACTTAGGTACTAAACATAGTACTTGAGTTTCATGTGCTCGAGTATCAATCTGTACTGGCCGCGTTGCATGATTGCACTGAAGCAATTGGGGCCAATACAGATTGATACCCGAGTTTAATGGACTCGGGTACTGAACACAGTAATCGAGTTTCATGTGCTCGAGTATCAATCTGTATTGGCCGCGTTGCATGATTGCACTGAAGCAATTGGGGCCAATACAGATTGATACCCGAGTTTGATGGACTTGGGTACAAAACACAGCGCTCGAGTTTCATGTGCTCAAGTTTCAATTTGTGTTGGCTGAGTTGCATGATTGCACTGAAGCAAATGGGGCCAATATAGATTGATACCCGAGTTTAGTGGACTCGGGTACCACACTATACAGTACTCGAGCCCAGGAAACTCAAGTACGAAATGGCATTTTTAAATCCCAAATGCCATGTTAGCCATGCCATAGTGGAACTATAAAATAGGGTACTCGAGTTTGGTGAACTTAAGTAGTAGAAAAAGTGGTAGATCACCATTTATTTCTAAAACAATGTTTTTTTGCTATAAATTTTATGAAAAGGTGGTATTTGGCCATTTTCACCTAGGGGGAGGGAAAACATCAAGAGGTATTAATTAAGTTACAAAACTTCTTCTGATCACTAACAATACCTTCTAAGGGAGAGATTCGTTCCTCCACATTAAATGGCGCCATCTGTGAGATTCGTTCCCACAGACAGCGCCAATTGTAGGGTCACGTTTCACAACCTAAGCCCAATATGCATGGGATTATGGGTTAATGAGCTCAATACAATAAATTTGTAGAGAGTGGGTCAAAGAACTAGGCCCTAATGAATCTAATAACGGTTAGGATGGATTTGAAAGACCACCATGCAAGAATGATACACGTGAGGTTAGATGAACGTATTGTCCAAGGAGGCCAATATTCATATACTCTAGTAGCAATAGTTACCAGTACAATTCTGGTTGTTATAGTCCCTCCTTTCTCTCTCTTTCTTTTTTCCTACCCCATGGAGGGTTGCCCTTACTATATAGTCCCTCTTAGGCAATTCTTACCCTACACTTGTCGATTATTTGGGTTGCTACTTGAGTACATATCACATCAGACACCCCTTCTAACCTTCTATGAGTTGCGGTGGTCAAGGAAACACTGTTCAGAGGTCTTTTCCACATAAATGCGGCCAGAAACGTTGCTGCAGTGTATTTAATGTGGAGGCATCAGCCTTTCCCTAGATATTTCTGGGTTCTCTTCCTTTTCATGGGTTTATAAGGCACTCTTCTGACACTGGAGTTATAGCCAATAAATATTATAAAAATAATATTTCTAACACAAAACTATTCTAAGCTGATTGGAATTACCACAAAATTTGCCTACACTGATTTGGTGGAGAGGCGGTACGATCTTCTAAGAAAATTGCAAATGGGTGTGTTCAAACGGAGAGGCTAAGAAAAGGAGGCATGGGATCTAGAGAGTTCTGAGAAGAGAGTTTTTTTTTTTTTTTTTTTTTTTTTTTAATTTTTTTTAATTTTAATTTCACTTCCAATACTTATCATCTAAGATTTAATTCAAACAAACATAAAAGCAACACAAAGCAAGATTAATGACAAAATCAAAAACCAAAACTCAGCATACCATATCGTCTCCCCAACAGCCAGATGATTCTAGCGAAAACCCATTAGGAGAAATAACTGTAGCCTTTCTCCAATGAATCGTCTTAGTTTCTGAAACTTGATTTGTCTCATTATCCCATGAGAGGCGGTATCTTAGATCTGATTGGGATTTCTGTGGTTTTGAAGTGTTCTTGTACAGCGACAGTTAGAGATTGGAACAAACACTTCAAATGGAATATACCGACAACTAAATCGGAAGATGGAGGAGACCGGTCTGATGGTGAAGATGGCTTCCTTAGATCTGTCTCTCCAACTGTCTCTGCATCTTATCAAATTTCTCTCTATGTCTTACGGATGCTCTCTAATATCATTGATATATGTATGTTATATCTCTCTGGCAAAACTAAAGATTCACAATTGTTTGTTCAGTGTTTTTAAAAGGAAACGTGTCGTACATTTGCCCAAACGAAGAGACATTAATGTTTAGATGTTTTTTATTATAAACGTGTCGTAGTTGTGTAGCCACGTGGTGCAATGAGGCGCAATCAACAAAAAGTCAAACGTTTCAACTATTAATTATATATAGATAAGAGTTTTACTAACTATGCCTAAGGCATATGTTAACAAACCATTTTAAGAATCTTTTTTTATAAAACTTGTCAAAAGTCTTTTATGTCAATTGATTGACATATTCTTCCAAAAAAAAAATAATAATTGGAATCTCTTGGTGTTTCCGATAAACCATCCATGGGTCAAATCCTCTCAACCTTACTATGGAATTATTAAATTATAATTAATTGTTGTACAGGGCATAGTTTAAACATAAATTGTAATCCATCTAAATATAAGTTCATTTGGAACTATATAATTTTACATATGTTAATGTGACTTCATCATCTCAAAAAACCATAGGTATTATATATATATAATCATTAATTTATTAATATAAAATATTAAGTTAAATATGTCATTTGAATACATAAGAGTAAATTGAGATTGAAATAGAATATAATTAATAAATTCAAATATAGCTGCCAAGAATGTTTTTCAACTAGTTGACGTCTTTTTGTGTTTCCAACAGAGTCATGTAAGGGTTCAAATCCAACCCCCCCCCCCTTCTAATTATTGAATTGTCAAAAAACGAATCAAATATAACATAATGTTGTTTTATTATGAAATTTGTTTTAAAGAGAAATAAAAATTGAAAAATCATGTACGTCTATACGTGTACTTACTCTATATAAAACTTATACAATATTTTATGTGTGTTTATATATATACACTTGTAGGGATAAGGGCCCAAAAATCGTATATTGGGCCTTGGCCTCAGCCGAGGCTTCGTATTGTTTGAGGATGGATGAATAGCTTTTGAGGGCTTCGAGTGCATGGGCCCATGAATAGGGAGTTAATGGTGGTCCGAGGAACAATTACTCCTCGGTCGTAGCAAATACAGCTCAGATACGCGTTCCATTAACAAGAATGACTCCCATAGAAACTCCAGTGTCAGAAGAGTGCCTTATANTTTTTTTTTTTTTTTTTTTTTTTTTTTTTTTTTGCTTATTTGTTGTGTTTGCTATTGTTGTTGTGTTGTGTGAGAACTAAGTATTGTTTTCTATGGTTATGTACATTATGGTTGCTTTATAGATAAAATAGAAAGAGTTATTTAGTACACACTGAATCTAGATTACAGGAGCAATATTATTATTTACAATTTTTGAAATTTAGGACTTTTGATTTATATGAGTTATTATTATTTAAAAACTTTCATCAATTATTAATACACATTGAATCAATGGATCTTTTTTTGATCAATGCCTATTAATGTAGATGCAGTATGTATACTGTGAATGACTATTTGTGTTTTATAGATTGAGTTTTTTTTTTTTTTTCTTTGAGTAAAGGAGGTCATAAAAATTTATTTGTTACAATTGGTCCTTTCATTTATTTGTATGTATTAGATAATGAACAAAGACAATTAGAAAAGATTGAGAAACAAGAAACTGTAGGTCTTCTCGCAACATACATAAAAGTAATAGAAAGTCAGAAAGGGAAAAAGGGAGGGGAGGGGACTGGTACATGGGTGAAGAGGGATGTTTGATTGTAAAAGGGGAGAGTTTTTTTTTTTTTTATATGATTTGTAGTGTAGTTTTTTGGCCTTTTAGAATCTGAAAGTTCCTGAATACTTAAAATGAAGGGTTCGTTTTTGTTATCACATGTTTATTACGCTTCTTTTTTTTCTTTTGCATCCTATTGATCTTATGCTATTGGAATCATTATTAACCTTCAAAAAAAAATTTATATGTAAGTTTCCTGTCATTTTCTTAAAGATTATGGTGCATTCTGATCTAGGTTCAGTTCAGAAATTGAGGCCCACTTGGTTGATGCCAAAAAGTAATTTACATGGATAAAACATATAAATTAATATATGTAAATATAAATGAAGTTCAGAAGCCAAAAATGCTACTCTAAGATAACAGGGGACTCTGTTTTTATCGCTTTTCAGAACTATACTATAATCTCTGACATGTAATTTCTGAATTCTGAACTAAATTTTGTGGGGTGTGTATGGTTGTGGTGCAGTAGGTATTCTCTGCTTAGGGATCCCCAGTACAATAAAGGACTTACTTTCATTGAGAAAGAGAGGGATGCTCATTACTTGTGCGGTCTTCTGCCTCCAATAATTTTGTCTCAACAACTTCAGGTTGTATTAGTGATATTGGCTTATAGCATTGTTTTATCTGATTCATTGTCCTCATAGTTTGAATTTTCGCTAACCCTTTTTTGTATTTTACTAATCCCAAGAGAAGAAATTGATGCAGAACATCCGACAATATCAAGTCCTGCTGCAAAAGTACATTGCCTCGATGGAGCTTCAAGTAGGACTTAGGAGTTTCACCATCATTGAATTTAGTTTTGATGATGATTGTTGTACATTGTTCGCATATGATCACCATGTGCAGACAAATTGTCTGATAATATTTTGAATAGTATTGAAAATGATTGTCTTGTGCATAATGACATTTGGACTGATTGTGTATTTTCAAGTTTGGGATCATCTTGAGATGTTGAGACATTGTAGGACTATAGTTTGTTTAATTATAATGCCTTAACGTTTTTATTGTTTCTTTATTTCCTTCGTCTTTCTATTGTTGGTATAATTAAACCCCTTTCTTTAATAAGGCTTTGTTGGAATGCATGTTTGTGTGCTTAGAATTTTGTGGAAAGACAAATGGACTTAATTTATTATTATGTGATGAATGAAGTCCTATTGAAATTTTGAAAGAGGTGTAATACAAATTTTTTTATTTTTTTATTTTTATGTTTTATTTTTTACAGGAGAGGAATGAAAGGCTGTTCTACAAACTTCTAATTGATAATGTTGAGGAATTTCTCCCAGTTGTCTATACTCCAACTGTGGGTGAGGCTTGCCAGAAATATGGGAGCATCTTCAAGCGCCCTCAAGGTCTTTACATAAGTTTGAAAGAAAAGTATGAATATCTGTTTTTGCTGTAACTATTTGCAACTTGGAGCTACTTTAGTCATAATATGAAGGAGTGCTTGGATTTTGCAGGGGCAAGGTTCTTGAGGTGTTAAAGAACTGGCCTGAGAGGACTATTTAAGCAATTGTTATGACGGATGGTGAGCGAATTTTGGGACTTGGGGATCTTGGCTATCAGGTAATTATGTTGTCAATCATTGTTTTAAAATTCTAAACTTATTAAACAGGGTTTGCTATTTATGAAGAAACATTTAAGGCAATGTCATACTCAATTTGATTGATTTTACAGTTATTATTATTTATTTATTTAATAAATATTTGTAATTTTTGTTTAACTATCCCATGCATCGTACGGGTTAGCGACTAGTTATAAGTATTTTAGAAAATGGTACTAAGTAACATGTTATTATTATTTTGAGGTCAACATAGGATTTTTCTCTCTTGGTTGGAGGATTCCAAAATAGACTTTGGGTTGCTTTATTGAAAGCAAGCTGGTGGAAGATGGAAGTGATGAGTATCTAACAAGGACAAGTCTTTTGCCGTATAAGTCCTTTTCTTCCATCCTCATGATGGATGGATTAGGATCCAGTGCAATACCTAAGGTATTGCATTGCACCGGGTGCAATTCACCCATCTCCTTTCACAATTTTTTTTTTTTTCACTTTTCACCTTTTTAACTTTCACTTTTTATTTTTCTTAATTTTTTTCTTAACCTTTTTGAATCAATGGTTGAGATTGAAAATTACTTTTTGCAACTATCAATCTCAACCATTCATAGGAATTGAATCAAGTGCAATTCATGATGGATATATGTGTGGTGTCTAATATATTGGGTTACTTATCTTTGCAGTTAAAGAAGACGAAATTAAAGAATACACTAGTTATTGTAACTAGGTATTGTAGACATCGCATTTTGTGCTCCTTAGAACTCGGGCCCCCCTTCCCCAATGATGCTCAAAATCTAGGCCCAAGGCCAGTTTAAAGCCCAATTGGATATCAAATTGACTTGAGGAGTGTAAATATGGAAAATATAACCTTTTGAATGAGCGAAAATCTATTTTTGGAAATAAAATGACCAAAGTGGCCATCGGCCTGCTTACGTGGGCCGCAGCCTACATACGTGGGCCAAAGCTTGTGTACGCAGGCACATTCTTGTGTACGCAACTAAAGTTTCAGAAGCATAAGAAAGGCAAGTTTTCTGCAATAATAGCTAAGGTTTGTAATGAATCTCACATCGTTTGGGAGCCACTCCAAACCCCTTTTTTCCACTATAAAAAGCCTTACATGATACATTTTTAGACACACTGAAATCCCATGGGGAAAAACCTAAGATTCACTAGAAAATAGCGAATCAAAAGGAAGTTTTTTCACAAAACACCCTCAAGTTATTTTTATATGATTGGGACCTTTTCTGGCCCCAATCCTTTTAGTTTAACGTTGCTAATCGTTATTTCATTGAATTGTGATAAATTTGATTGAGGGCAACTGTCAAAAATCAAGCCTAGGAGCTTTTTGCTTTAAGGTATTCTTTCTAGCTTTCTTTTTATTTTTTGTCTTTCTTTTCTTGTTTTAATCTTGTTTTTGGTTTGGTTTATGTTTATGCATGTTTGCCTAGGTTAGTATATAGTTTTGCTTATGTTCTAAGCATGCTAGGTTGTTAGAATTAGGGTTTTCTTGCTTGTGCTCTGTTTTCTACTTCGTGTTTTTGGGTTAGGGTTTTGAGTAAGTCCCACACACGCATGCCATGAGCATGTGTATGCAGGTTAAATCGTGCGTATGCAAGCTTCAAGCTGTGTACGCAAGTGCTTGCCTAGAAACACTAATCTAGATCTCTTGTTGTTTGGGTTGATTGTTTCACATGTTTTGTCTCTTTTCTTTTAAAGCCTTTTTCACATGTTTATACATATTTGTGTCTCTTATATGCTTAACATGCTTAGATTAGGGTTTTGTTTCCTTGCTTTGATGCCATTCCATTCATTCAAATGTCCGTGCATCAATGCTATAGGTACCGTTGTTGTTGAAAGGTAAGTAGAGGTAAGTTATGCATTCAAATGCACATGCATACTATTTGATAAAATGGTTTGATGATGAGCATGAATGTGTTTGGTCAAACAACATAATCTGCATGTCCCCAATGTGATTCTTTGATATGTTGTTGCCTTAGATGGGATGTGTGATATGATGCTAGATGAATGTTAGGTGGATGATATATAGGATGATAGCATGCTAGGGTTTGGATATTTGTGTGTTTGGATCTCTTTTTCTTTGTGGATAGATAAGTATGCTTGTTTAGGGATAAAGATGCCATGATTGTATGTTAGATGCATGCTAGTGTGTGTGTGAGTTTAGGATACAAGTGCTGAGATTGTTTTTAATAAGGTTAAGGTATAAGACACAATGATGGGAGGCCAACCTTAGGCTTAGGCAATCTTGGGTGCCTAACACCTTCCCAAGAGCGTACCTAAACTCTAAACCATACTCTGGTAGTAAGATCAAACGGTCCTTTCTTAAAGGGATTCTATATATAAGGTTCCTAGACCATTGCAAAAACTAGGTGGCAACTCCAACTCCTTGTGTCCATAGGCATTGCAACTAGGTATTGCACCTAATCTCAATCCATGATGGATATATGTGTGGTGTCTAATATATTGGGTTTCTTATATCTGTGGTCAAAGAAAACAAAATTAAAGAATTCACTAGTTTTTTATTTGTGTTTTTATTTTATTTTTCCAAATAATACACTAGTTGGCAGTTGCCTTAGAGCATTAGCATTTGATTTCTAAAAAATATTTTATTTTATCATCTCAAAAGCTATTTTATCTATTATACCATACCATTTTATAATACACCTAACATCCCAACTTTTATTTTACCATACAACACATTAAAATAATATAACCCAAAACCCAATAAAATATATATATATTTTTTTTAAATACCATCTTGCTACAGTACCATCATAAAAGTAGGATGGTACTGGAGTGCAATGATAAAAGTTTTTAGAATTGGAAGTGCTAATAATGCAAGATTTATGAGGTTTGATGCTAAATTTTAGCATATTTGGAGTTTTAGCATGCTGAATACTGATGCTCTTAGAGCACTTGCATGAGTAAGTGCCAAATAGAAAAGTGTTGAGTTTTACACATTTTTGCTCAAAAACTACCTATATCAGTCTATCTGTAACATTGTTCATATGCAAAATTGCTACAATAACCGTGTAAATATACACAGTTATTGTAGCTTTTTATTTGATTATTTTAAAATTTTCTCTCTCTCCTATCTTACCTTGTCAGAATCTCTCTCACCTCTCCTCTTTCTCACCCTCCCTTCAATGTTCAGATTCAGATTAAGAAGACGAAGGAGGAGGAGGAGGAGGGGGAGAAGAAGGAAACAGTCACCAGCAAAACACTCACAAAGCGAGTCTTTGAGACTCGAGTTTTAATATGGATCTCAAGTTTCTAAAACTCGAGATGCTATTTTTCTTAAAACTTTGAAACGTTGCCTAACTTACTACATTGTTGCCCCTCTCACCGCTAGTCTGCCCATTCCCCCTCAATTCTCTCCCAAACTGAATTACTATTTCGAAGTTCCTACTCCAGGTATATTTTGAATCCACAAAACCCAAACCAAATCCATAAACCCACACTCATCTATAACATCTTTGAAAAGCTGCATTTGATTATGAGGCCGTATTGCACCCCCGAATTTTTCATCTTATTGGATAATTTCATTAAAATCGCCGAAACACAACCATGGAATATGTGGCTATGAGTTGAGATCCCATAGCTTATTCCACACTTCAATCCTTCTTGCTGTCTTGGGTTCTCCATAAAACCCCGTTAATCGCCATTCGTTCTCTGAGTCCTTATCAATAGTAGTATCAATGAATTTTTTATCTAATCCTATAATTGTCAGATTTATTGACGACTTGCAATAGAGAACCAATCCACCTTCTCTGCCTTTTCTTGGAACCACCCATCGATGGTCAAAATCAATACTTCTTTGTAAAATCTCTAGCCTTGCTTCATTTGTCATTGTCTCGGCCGTAAACATGACAAAGGAATCTTTAGCCTGTACAGTATCGACAAGCTCTCCCCCTGTACGTAGGTTCCTAAGCCCACAATAGTTCCATACTATGCAACTCATTGTTGCTGGCGGGGCTGATGATTAGCCTCCACCAAAGATGCACTATCACCATCTTGAGAAGCTTGGAAACGCTTAGTAGGCAACTCGGAGTGATCTACTGAATCTACTGGAACAGAGATGCTGTCGGGGGCAGGTCTGCTTCTACGGGTCCCGGATGGAAGAACGCGCAAAGTTTCCTTTGGATTGGAAACCCTAGGAGGGGCATGACCAGCACGTGACTTATTAAGTTAACTTGAATCTGGTTTACTGAAGTGCTCACGTGATTCACTGGAATTTGTATGGGCCGGCCCTGAGCTGTCGTTCATGATTAAACCTTCATCAATTTCCTTTAGCGCCGATTCAAACACACTTGGGGAATTGAAGCCTCAGTAATCACATGATTGGCTGTATCCGAAATAATTGGAGCCATTTTTCAGATGGAATAACTCCATTTATTTCGCTTGCAGAATTTAAAGCCAAAGTAATCACGGAATTTGGTGGGTTCGAAAATATAGGAGTCGTTTCCTCTGATGGATTTACTTCATTAACATCGTTGCGCATTGATGGGGAGATATTAGGGATTGTGTAACGGCCCATGATGTTTGGGTCCTACTCCATTGCGGTGGTACGCACTGAAGGGTGTGGCTGGTCTATGTCTTTCTCTGCCGTGGCTTGGAAAGTCCCACCACTGCCAGGGCTTGTCTTCTTCCGTGCAGGGTAATAACCAGGTACATTTATAACACTCTTCCTTGAGGCTGCAAAAGGAAGTGCATGAAGGCTTGGTCTGAATTCCCTTTAATCAACCCGTAAGGTACCATCACTCTCAATCCATAGATTGCAATCCCTGTCGTCATGAGTTAGATGATCACACCACTAGTAAATGTTAGGCTATCTTTCATACTTGAAAGTCACCCACAATTGTTTTTCATTGTTCAAAGAGATGAGCCGGCCACAGCATAATGGTAGGGATAAATCTATGGAGAAGCAGAAAGTTGCAACCATTGAAAACTCGAAGAAAATGGGTATTTGCCCTTTTCGCCAAAACTTTTCAGCAAAATATCCCATATCTAAAACTAATCTGATTGATAAAAAATTTAACATGCTTGATCAAAATAGAAGAAAATTTGTTGAATTTTGTCAAAGGTCTTATAGCTCAACTGACACTTTTATTTTTGCTGAAAAAAAATTAAAAAAAATTAAAAAAAATAAGACAACACCATTTTCTTTAGTCTTATTTCTTCCTTCTTAACATGTGATAAAATGATTTGAAGTGGTAATTTATCCCGTTTGATAACCAAATTGATAAAAATATTTTTAATATGAGTGATAACAGAACGAGAACATAATAAAAGTAATTTATATTGTCATTTTTGGACCCAATTTATTCAATGAATAGGTATTATTATTACTAAATATCTCTCTTAAAATGGCTATGAATTGAGTGCTATTTTGCAAAATAATGACCACTTTTATCAATTCATTATATTTTTATTAAAAGACAGAATAATGCAGTAAAGAGATGTAATTCTAAAGATTCAAAATTTTATAGAACATGAACATCTCAATATTACTAGATTTTATTTTGAAGTTGAATTTTATTTTCTAAATCTTCCAAAATTAAGAGTTTCATATCATTTAAAAACAAAAAGAAAAGGGACCTAGATGAGCAATTTGCTTTTTAGTGAATCCCCCATTTTCAAATGCACCGAGTCTAACTTAGAATAATAATAATAATAATAATAATAATAAATTATAAATTATAAATTATTATTATTATTGACGTGTGTTCCATTTAACTTAGTCAGTAAAATCTCATGTCATCAAATAAGATTCGGAATATGAACTCTATCTATACCAAAAATCGATTAGTGTCTTAACATAATTGTTGAAGTGGGCCATGTGTGGCTTGAATTGCCACAAGCCCAAGTCTACCTAGTCGGTCACAGTTAACCGAATTCAACTAGGAATACATCTTCTAGTAACAGCCGACTTTGACATATATATAAATATATATATATATATATATATATATTAGGTTATGAGATGAAGCAGCCGTGTAATTAGAGAATTCCAATTAACCTAGTGAGTAGCCGCATGAGAGAAAAATAGAGAAAAGAGAGGCAGCCAGCTTCTATTCTTATTGTTTCTGTGAGAGAGTGCTAGGGTGTAATTGGGATTTGGGTTTCTTGAGAGTGTTATTGTGCACTATTGTATCTCCCTATTTTTATAGTGAAATTTCTCCGTCGTCTCCGTGGAGGTAGGCAGTTTGCCGAACCACGTAAATTCTTGTGTTTTTGTGTGTGCTTGTTATTTAATTTCCGCTTATTTACTGTTATTGATTGGAGTCCTGGGGTGCTATCTGCACAACAAGTGGTATCAGAGCCAAGTTAGGATTCAATCCTTTGAACACAGTAAAGATGTCAAGCACAAAGTATGATGTAGAGAAGTTTTGTGGCAAGGGAAATTTTTCTCTTTGGCAAAGGCGGATGAAGGATCTCCTAATTCAACAAGGAGTTCACAAGGCCTTGCTTGGGAAGGAGAAGAAACCGGAAACGATGAAGGATGTAGAATGGGTAGAGATGGATGAGAAAGCAGCTAGCGCTATTCGTCTAAACCTAGGTGATGAGGTCATTCACAACATCCTAGAAGCAAAGACCGCAAAGGAGGTTTGGGAAAAACTAGAAGGTCTTTATATGAGAAAGAATCTGACGAACAAGTTGTACGTGAAGAAGCAACTGTATAGTTTGCATATGAAGGAGGGTTCAGATCTGTTGGAGCATCTCAACACATTTAATATGTTGAACACCCAACTGTCAAGTTTTGGGGTGAATTATGAGGATGAAGATAAAGCATTACTCTTGTTAGCGTCGCTTCCTACTTCTTTTGATCATCTAGTGACTACGTTGATGTACGGCAAAGAGACTATAGTACTCGAGGAGGTGACTAGTGCTCTCTTGTCACACATAAAGATGAAGCAAGATGGTGATGGTTCTCAGGCTGATGGACTTATTGTAAAGTCTGAGTCAAGCAATAGAGGTAGAACCAGGTCAAGAGGACGGAACTCCAACAGGAACAGATCATAGTCTAAATCACGTGCAAAGAAAGATGTAGAGTGCTTTTATTGTCACAAGAAAGGAAACTACAAGAATCAATGTAAAGAATTGAAAGAGCATTTACAGGAGAAGAAGAATGGAAAGAAGCCCCTAGAATCAGCTAGTGTTGCTGAAGAAACATCAGATGAGAGTGAAGCTGGTGCAGATTTACTTTCAATTTCATCAAGTAACAACGTTCTATTGGAATCTTGGGTTTTAGATTCAGCATGCTCTTATCATATGACTCCAAAGAAAGATTGGTTTGACACGTATAAGCCTTACAACAGTGGTATGGTCCAAATGGGTAATGATGCCACATGCCTGGTTATTGGGATTGGTACCGTGAAGATCAAGATGTTTGATGGAGTTGTGAGAGTTCTTAGTAATGTCAGACATGTTCCAGATCTTAGAAAGAATTTAATTTCTTTAGGAGTATTAGATGATTTGGGCTATTCATACTCATCAAAGGGTGGAATCATGAAGATTACCAAAGGTGCTTTGATGGTGATGAAAGGACAGAAAGTAAGCACGCTTTACAGATTGATTGGGAACACAGTTGTAGGAAGAGTTGCAGTCACCACTCTGATAGAGTCCAGCACTAACGACACAAAATTATGGCATATGCAACTTGGCCATATTGGTGAACGTGGTATGTTAGAGCTGCACAAGAGAAATTTATTGAAAGGGGTGAAGACATGCAAGCTAGACTTCTGCAAGTATTGTGTGTATGGGAAGCAGCATAGAGTCAGTTTCAAGACAGGCTCTCATACAAGTAAGGGTGTTCTTGACTACATTCATTCAGATGTTTGGGGTCCGGTATCAGTTTCTTCTCATAGCGGTGCTCAGTATTTTATCAGTTTCATTGATGACTACTCTAGAAAGGTATGGATTTATTTTATGAAGCATAAGTCTGATGTGTTTGGCATATTTAAAAAGTAGAAAGCACAGGTTGAGAATCAGACTGACAGGAAAATAAAATATCTTAGAACAGATAATGGACTAGAGTATAGAGATAAAGAATTCATAAAATTTTGTGAATTAGAAGGCATTACTCGTCACTTCACAGTTAAAGGAACTCCACAGTAGAATGGGGTTGCAGAGAGAATGAACAGAACCTTAGCAGAAAGAGCCAGATGCATGAGATTAAATGCAGGGTTGCCTAAGGTGTTCTGGGTAGAGACAGTTAACACAGCAAGCTTCATTATTAATAGATCTCCATCATCAGCCATAGATTTCAAGATTCCAGAAGAGGTTTGGTCAGGTAGACTAGTTGATTATTCAAGTCTAAAAATCTTTGGTTGTCCAACTTATGTGCATGTGCAGAGTGGAGAGCATTCTAAATTGGATTCGAAGTCAAGAAAATGCGTATTTCTTGGTTTTGAAAAAGGTGTTAAAGGCTATAGGCTTTGGGATCCAATCTCAAAGAAAACGGTGACCAGCAGAGATGTTATATTTGATGAAGCCTTTATGTTGAATCAGAATAAAGCAGAAACATGTGATGATAGTCCACAGGAGAAATTAACTGTTGAGGTGGAGTTTGACGAGAATAGTTCATCTAGAGACAAGGGTGATGCTGAGATTGATCCACAGCAGCAACAAGAAGAGCCTTATTCAATCGCTAAAGGTAGAGAGAAGCAGGTTCACAAAGCACCACAGAGATATGGTTTTGAAGATATGGTTAGCTTTGCTCTCGTAACCAGCAGTGGGGATCCATTCACTTTCAAGGAGGCTACAAATAGTAAAGACAATGATAAATGGCTTGTAGCAATGTCAGAAGAGATGGAGTCACTACAAAAGAATAAGACTTGGGAATTAGTAAAATTGCCCAAGGGAAAGAAGGCTATTGGTTGCAAGTGGATATTCCGCAAGAAAGAAGCATTGTCAGAAAAGGAAGGTGAAAAATTCAAAGCACGGTTAGTGGCTAAGGGTTACTCACAAAGAGAAGGAATTGATTATAATGAGATTTTTTCACCAGTTGTGAAGCACACCTCAATTCGAGTAATCCTAGGATTTGTGACAATGCATGACATGGAGTTAGAGCAGCTAGATGTGAAGACTGCATTCCTCCATGGAGATTTAGAAGAAGAGATTTACATGCAACAGCCCGAAGGCTTCAAAGAACCTGGCAAGGAAGATTATGTTTGTCTATTGAAGAGATCATTATATGGCTTGAAGCAATCTCCCAGGCAGTGGTACAAATGATTTGATTCATTCATGGTCACACATGGGTACATGCGCTATGAGTATGACTGTTGTGTTTATTTTAGAGTACTTGCTGATGGCTCCTATATATTTCTTGCTCTATATGTTGATGACATGTTAGTAGCTGTAAAGAGTAAGCAAGAAATTGTGAAGTTAAAGTCTTTGTTGAGTAGTGAATTTGACATGAAGGATCTTGGAGCTGCCAAGAAGATCCTTGGGATAGAAATTCACCGAGATAGAGGGGCTAATAAATTATGGTTATCTCAGAAGGGATATCTTAAGAAGGTGTTAGAGAGGTTTAGTATGCTTGATGCAAAACCTGTTAATACACCACTTTCTGCCCATTTTAAATTGTCCTCAGAGTTGTGTCCAAGTACAGATGAGGAGTCAGAGTATATGTCTAAAGTGCCATATGCAAATGCAGTTGGGTGTCTCATGTATTTGATGGTGTGCACTAGGCCTGATATTTCTCATGCAGTCAGTGTGGTCAATAGGTATATGGCAGATCCAGGCAAAGAGCATTGGAATGCAGTAAAGTGGATCTTTAGATATCTTACAGGCACTCGTGATTTCGGTATCCTATTTGATCAGAAAGCTAGTACAGAAGCTGTGGATTATGTGGATTCCGACTATGCAGGGGACCTTGATTCTAGAAAGTCCACAATAGGCTATGTGTTTAGGTTTGCTGGTGGCCCAATTTACTGGAAGTCTACACTACAAGATGTAGTTGCTTTATCCACTACAGAAGCAGAATATATGGCGATGACAGAGGCAAGAAAAGAAGCCGTTTGGCTTAGTGGACTGGTTAATGAGCTTGGTTTCAAGCAGGATAGCATGGTGCTACATTGTGATAGTCAGAGTGCAATTCATTTGGTGAAGAATCAGGTATATCATGCAAGATCAAAGCATATTGCTGTGCGGTATCACAAGTTCAGAGAATGGGTTTCGTCTGGTGATATTTCTTTGTCAAAGATTCTCACTAGTGAGAATGCCTCTAATATGTTAACAAAGCCAGTTCCAACAAACAAGTTCAAGCATTGCTTGGACTTAATTGGTGTTTGCAGCTTGTGAGCCCTTAAGGGCTAAGGTGGAGGTGATGGAAGAGTTTGCTCGTGCAACTTGATCAATTCAAGCCAAGGTGGAGATTTGTTGAAGTGGGCCGTGTGTGGCTTGAATTGCCACAAGCCCAAGTCTACCTAGTCGGTCACAGTTAACCGAATTCAACTAGGAATACATCTCCTAGTAACAGCCGACTTTGACATATATATAAATATATATATTTTTTAGGTTATGAGGTGAAGCAGCCGTGTAATTAGAGAATTCCAATTAACCTAGTGAGCAGCCGCATGAGAGAAAAATAGAGAAAAGAGAGGCAGCCAGCTTCTATTCTTATTGTTTCTGTGAGAGAGTGCTAGGGTGTAATTGGGATTTGGGTTTCTTGAGAGTGTTATTGTGCACTATTGTATCTCCCTATTTTTTATAATGAAATTTCTCCATCGTCTCCGTGGAGGTAGGCAGTTTGCCGAACCACGTAAATTCTTGAGTTTTGTGTGTGCTTGTTATTTAATTTCCGCTTATTTACTGTTATTGATTGGAGTCTTGGGGTGCTATCTGCACAACAATAATGATAAGAGCAATCATCATTGAATGAACCCCATAAATTAGAAATATTACCATCTCAAATAAAAAAGAAAAATATTTACTTACTATTATTATTTTTTTTATAATGGTTTTTTTTCTTTTGATAATCTTGATAATGGTAATAATTAAAACTTGAAGTATAATTATTTGTGAGATTGCCACAAGATTTTTCTCCCCTAGCTGGCTAGACCACCGAAGGATTCCAAAATAGACCTTTGTCTTGTTGAGAGCTAGCTGGTGGAAGTGATGGGTGTCTAATAAATGACTCTAAATCTAATGACTTAGCAAGGAGTCAGTATAGATCTTCTGTCGTGATATACTGTGATGGAATTTGGTTACAATTTGGTTTTCTATGTAACACCTTTGGTCATCTTCTATCTAAGGATTTTTCCTACAACTTTCTGTCCTAGGGTTTATTAATTCTCCTCTGTGGTTAAAATTATGCATCAAACTTTAAAAGTTTAATCCGTAAGTTTTTAATAAAAAGAAATGCCACACCATTTAAATTAAAAAATATCCAGTCATTATTTTGTTAGCCATGTAAACATTACTATTAACAAAAGTTAACCAAAGGACTTATATAGCTCATTTTGAAAATTTGAGAGACCAATTACGTTCACTTGAAACTTGAGAGATCAATTTCACATACATGATAAACTTCAAGAACTGATAGTATAGTTTCGCCATATTAATTTAATTCTCCTCAGTGATTAAAATTATGCATAAAGCTTTAAAAAGTTTAATCTGTTGTGAGTGAATACGCAGTGGGCGAAATTTGTCTATGTATCATACATTATAATAATCAATTCAAACTTGGAAGGAAACAAAAACAAAAAGAAAAGGGGCCTAGATGAGCAATTTGCCAATTTGCAATCCCATCCAATTGAAAGTGAAGTCTACTGAATCCAAAAAAGAGTTGGAGTTTCTATAGCCAAAGACTTGAGACCGCATAGAGTAGGACAAGTCTTCTTGGTCTTATCATTTTTATTTTCTTGCCATGCCATTACAACGACGAAGACTAGAAATGGCTTGAACCAATGTTAGGATGGCTAAGAAATTTGGAATGCTTGGCTGCAAGCATGGATCAAGTTGATAATTGATAGTTACAGGTAAGGGAAAACATCAAGTGGTATCAATTAAGTTACAAAATTTCTTCTGACCACTCACTCTTTGTTGATCTATACTATCTCCAACTCCAGTTAAAATGCTTTCAAAATAAGATACTCTCCTACTAGTTCATGTCTTCGCAACAAATTTATCCACACGCAAAGCTAAGATACAAGATTTTTGAAAACTTATTATTATTAAAAGTATTTTAAAAATGGCACTAACTACTAAGTAACAAGTTGGTATTATTTGTGAGGTCGATGGAAGATTTTTCTCCCATGGTTGGTGCCTGTAGGATTCCAAAATAGACTTCGAGTTGTTTTATTGAAAGCAAGCTAGTGGAAGATGGAAGTGATGGGTGTCTAACCTAACCAAGATGTTTTCTAATTTCTAAGAAATCTGTAGCAAATAAATGCGTGAATTATGCATAACAAGGACAGGTCTTCTGCCTTGTAAGCCCTTTCCTTTCGTCCTCATGATGGATATATATGTGGTGTCTAATTTATTGGGTTGCTTATCTCTGCGGTCATAGAAAACGGAATTAAAGAATACACTAGTTTTTTTTTTTTTTTTTTTTTTCTTTTTATTACAAATAATACGCTAGTTGGCAGTTGGCTCAGGCTTGTTATTGAAATTTCAAACATGTATATGGTCCACAAATAAAATAGACTTATATATGGGTATATTATACCCCCTTTGTGGTTGGGCCTGATTGTCATTTAGTTTACAAACTTTCAATTGTTACATTTTCCCTTTATAGTTTGAATTAAGATGAAACGATTGGTTTAGCCCGAATCTATAGATTTTGAATTTTTTAAACAAATAAATTACTTGTTTTCAGTTTGATAAAGAATAAGAAGCTACACATTCCGATCGATTATGTTATGCTTGTACAATAATTATATTGACTCAATCAACTCAATTTAGATTAAAAGGCACATGTTTAATACAACTTGTTCTATTATGCAAGGTTGGAATCCATAGATGCAAAGCTATTCAAGTTTTCAAACTTTCGTGAAAATACTCAAAATAGACCTACTTCATGATAAAATTCCCTTAATGGATCAGTTAATCATTCTAATTTGATGACGTTATAATAAAGATCTAAACACATGAGATGTACCCCAATCTTTCATGAAAAATACTTCAGATTATTCAAAGTTACATCAATAACAATCTGCATAAATCATTCATTGCTTCCCAACGAACTGAGCTCTCATTCAACAACACTTGGACCAAAATCATTTTGAACCCAACAAGGGCCAACCGGCCCAACCCATGAAACTGGAGCAGGACCAAATTGGCTTAGGCCTAAAAACATTGTTTTTGTTTAACATAAGATTAGGCCAGATCCAAATGAGCCCAATTTGAATTTAACTGGCTTTAGGCCTGAAAAAATTGACTTCTGTTCAGAATAAAGTTATACCTGACCAAAAATGAGCCCAGTAGTTTAAAACTAGGATTGGGTCAAAAGTGTTTGATCCTAGCCAACGTTAAAAATAACAGGGAAACACCAATACGTATATTACAAGATCCAAATTCACATGAACCCAATCTTAAAATAGAAAATGACCGAAAAGCACTGTACAAAAAGAAAAAGAAAAAGAGAAAAACAAATTCTCCATCAAAATTTGTAAAATTACATCTTCTATGTTTAAAATTAAATTCACCTTTCTCTAGAAAAAATTTTAAAAAAAAATCACCTTAATAAAAAAAATTACACCTAAGGCCAAAACTTTTAAGATTGTCTGGAATACTACACTTTACTTGGCTAAAATTCATGAAATTAGTTTGAATTATACAATATAAGTTGATGAAATTGTAAAAATTCCCTTGGAATATACCTTAGCCAATTAGATACCACAGCATATACACATGCGTCATAGCCCATTTTTAATTTGTTGAAGGGAAAATCGTCCACCTGTGGCATGCGATGTCTTTTGAAAATTCAATGAATTTCCAAAAAATAAAATTTAGAAAAAAGGGAAAAGAAAATAAATAAAAACACCCTTGAAATAATTGAATTTTCTCTTAGCTTGAAATAATAGTGATACCAAGTACGGACTTCTCTGTTGTGGTAGAACTGGGAAAGGTACACTGTGCACATAGTTTCTAGGACACAGGATGAGAAACAGGAAGAGGCAATAGCGTTACGATTACGAATAATATATTCACTAAATGGGCCATGTTTGAAACAATTATTAGGAAATTGTCTCAAATTACAATTTTGACTTGGAAAATTGTCTCAAATTACAATTTTAACCTAGAAAGCTAATTGAATTCATCATTCTAGTGCTAATATGCAAGATTGGAATCAAAGGTGCTAAATTATTGAATTCTTATCCATTAGCGAAAAACATTACCGTCTATATAACTAAAAAAAACAGGAAGCTAAGTTATATTTTGTTTTCTTTTATTGTAAGTTTGAGATTAATTTATTTGACTTTTGTTGATTGCTTTTGCAGAAAGTTGGGTAAAATATATTTTATTTGAAAGAAAAAAAAAAGTCGAGATTTAAAAAAACATTGTACATAAACAAAATAAACAAAAAAACTCCTGTGACAAAATCATTTTAATTTATTTAATAGATCTCACTTCATTGATCTGTTCATCATTTTAACTTAATAGCGTTATGATAAGTTTAATTTAACTTAATCGACCAATTAATCATTTTAATTTGCACCATTAGCCATTAAGCTTGAAAAAAATATTGTGCAATTTTTCAAGATTGCATAATTACTTGCAACAGTTTCAAGGAATTATAAGAAAAGAAGTATCATGATGCCTAATACTAGCAAGTAGCTCACTACATATGCGCAAGTACACTTGAGTTTAGTACAACCAATTTTAGGTTTTGAATTTCCACCATCTCTTGAAAGATCCTTGTAAGGGCATTCACAATAAGTTCTACAAAGTACTAGCAAAATTTTTGCTAGAAAGCCCAATTCTATTTTTACCTACCTACTTTTTTGAATACAAATTCTAACAAACTCTTTATTTCTTTCTCTATTTATTTAAATATTTTTATTTTTCTATCCCAATAACACCCACAGCAGCACACCTACACCAAGGGATACCCAAAAAAACCCATGGAGACCCATAAATTCTCAACCAAACAAAGTTTAGCTTCAAACATGTTTGAAGTTTTGGATTCCAACTCTCAATAAAAGATGATATGTATTCTTGTTAATTTCAATACACATGACTCACATAATCTAACTAACCAAGTAAGTCATGTGTATTATACATAAAAGGAACACACAAATATCATTTTCTTATTGGGAATTAAAATACAAGACTCTAAACATTTTTAGAGACAAACTTTCTCCGCCCCGCAAACCCACCTTGACCCACCTTTGACCAAATTTCACTTCTCATCAACCCACCACCGCCGTAGGTAAATCCTTACCCCATCAACTCCCCACACATGGTGTCGAATTATAAATAGTATTAGTAGATCTAGTATTTCGTATTAGAAGTCAAAAGACCAATTTAAGAACCAAGTGTGGTTGGTATCTAACAATTCCCATCTCGTAATTAACTTGATTTATGAACCAAAATCAAGGAATGTAGATAGAGGTTTCCATTGTGTTTGAGTCAAATTTTATAATTTTTATTTCTTCTAGATTGTAACTAAGGCCAAAAATTATATAATTGATTTTTTAAAATTTTATTTGTGATCATCATTTAAAAAAAATATATTCAAGTTTTTATTTATTTATTTATTTTAATTTTCTCTTTATTTAATATCCCAAGCTAATTTTCCATCATAAGAGTTGCAATTGGGGATCCAAATATTTGCAGTCCATTGAGTAATATTCTCATAATATAAGATAAGATACTTGGATTGTCCTATCTGCTTAAAGTTATTTGAGATGATTTTTTAATTATAGTATTAGTTGATAATTAACTTTCCATATTTGCTTTTAACTTTGTTTCCTATCTAAAATCTTCGTTATGCCATTGCTACTATTTACTGGTATAACTTTTTACTTTTATTATTGACTTCAAAACTCAAAATTATTATTATTAATGTGTGTTTCAATTAGCTTAGTTGGTAAATCTGATGTCATCGAATAAGATTTGGAAGATATACTCTATCTACACCAAAAACATATTAGTGTCCCTTTTTTTTTTTTTTTTTTTTGGGAGAAAAACTGATTAGTGTCTTAAGATAATGATAGGAGCAATCATCATGGAATGAACCCCATAAATTAGAAATATTACCATCTCAAATAAAAAATAAAAATATTTACTTACTATTATTATTTTTTTGATAATGGTAATAATTAACAATTGAAATATAATTATTTGTGAGATTGCTACAAGATTTCTCTCAACTTTCTGTTTGTTTTTTTCCATATTACTATGTTTTTTTCATTGTATAATCGTTTAATTTCCAACATGGGAGACTCTAATTGAGGAGTCAATATAAGATATAAGGACACCACTTAATCAAAAATTTTAGGCCAATGAGTTTGGTCCAATTATACTATATTAAGCACTTCTTCTCATTAGTATCCAATCTAGGATTTCACTACTCAACTAACAACACTAGTCACATAGGAAAATTCCAACATAACTTCTTGTAGCAATGAATTTTAAAAGAAAGACTAAGGTGAAGGTT
>NW_027070443.1:113409-122814 GCF_002906115.3 Quercus suber
AAAAAAAAAAAAAAAAAAAAAAAAAGGAAAATTATTATTAGTAATTATTTGTTTAGCAAGCGCCTAAAAGAAAAGATGCTGATGAAATTATATATACCATCATGCCGGCTTCAATGGTATTAAGATCTTGACCCTTTTTACTAGCTGTCATCCAAAATTGAGACAAGCTGAACTCTTTTGTTTCCTGGGTATGGGGATTCCACACGTTTATCTCTGCCATCATTCCATAGTACTTATCTCCTTGCTCAGTAAGCACTGCATGCTAGAAACTCAACCATAAAAATAAAGGTTGTGAGTGTCGATTTGAGTCCTTCATTATAGCAGATGCCATTTAGCTCAATCCTATTAATAATATTGGTTAAAATTTTGGACAAGGATTTGCTGCAAACATGTTTGTAGGAGTTGCTATAAACAGTATTAGGTGTCAACTTATGAAGCCACTGTGTCCTAGGTCATGTGCTTGTCACATGACCAGCCAAAGTACCCAAATCCCCTTAACCACAGATAACACTTAACTTAAACCCAAGTAAAACAATCCATAATTTCTTTACCAGTCCCCTATTTCTCACACCACCACTGTTCAGCTCCACCCCCTGTTGGAGACACCTCGATCAGCTAAGCTCAACTAAGCCAAAACACTTCTTTCTCTCTCATTTAGTCTTACTCTCTTCCAAAAGTGGAAAAAATAAAATAAAATAAAATAAAATTAAAATAAAAAGAGAAGAAGAAAAAGAAGAAGAAGAAGAAGAAGAAGTTTCTCAACATAAAAAAAAAAAAAAAAAAATGGAAAAAAAGAAGAAATATTTTCAATCTGGTGAGGACGTGAGGTAGATGAGTAGATCTATTACAGCTATGACTCAATATGTATGCATAAGGCTTAAATCTGATTATTCAAGAAGAAGAAGAAGACTTAGATCCGATTACTTAGTGGACCACATAAAAAATTATTGCCAAAATTTTTATATTTGCAAACCCCAAAAAGATTTAGAACTTTAGATCAAAGCAAAGCCAACCAAGAAAGACTATATTCTTCAGAATGTTGTGTTTTGGGTTGAATTTATATTGACAGTGAGAGTGTGAAGTTGTAGGTGGAGAGTTGGTTCAAGTGGATGTGTGAGAGGAATATTTTGCTTTGCTCAGAGAGTTGGGCAAATTAAAATCATGAGATCAATTAATTAATAGATATTTTGCTTTGCTTGGAGAGTTGGGATATTTTGCTTTTCTCAGAGGCTAAGATCATAAGAGACATAGTAAAGGGAATAAGTAAGAAAGGCTCTCACTGCCAAAAGATGGTGGTGAACGGTGGTGGAGTGAGAGAGAGGGACAGCAAATAGAGAGATGGTTGGGTTATATTTTAGTTGGGTTGGTTGAGAGAGAGGGGGGGGGGGGGGGGGGTGTGATGGTTAGAGCCACCTATGGTTAAGGAAATTTGGCTGGTCATGTGACAAGCACATGACCGAAAACACAGTTTGGTTTCATAAGTTGACACCTAATACTGTTTGTAGAAACTCCTAAAAACATGTTTGCAGCAAAAATTAAATAGTACCTCATGGATAACTTGACCGGCACTATATTGAGCACTAGGGATGGAACGGTGTTTTTTCCTTCCATAATTTGCTGCAGAGCCTGCCCTTAATAAATCTGCTTCTTTAGTTCTTCTTATGGGAATGGTTCCTTTTGGGAACCTTCCATTCAAGTGCCATGGCTGAGTAAATTTGGTCTTGGAGTTTGAAGAGACGTTGTTGCTCTCATCAAATGAAAACCCTTCTGGGTAAGAACTTGGTCTCATCTATTGCATTCGATATAGACACCAATGCAACCCCAGCCCATACCATACATACAATAAGTATCAAATTATTCGTGATACCAAATGAAATTTACTTAATTAAACTAGTTACCTATATTGTCAGATTTTTTAACAAAGGATGATCAAAAGCTAGTTGCTTGTTGATATCTACACAGTCAATTATATCTCCATCTGGGCTTTATATCAGATACATTTTCTCATCACACATACATAGATATTAGTCTAAATTCAGAGTGTTGTAATAAAATTACACCGGTATTGTACATGGGACTTATGAAGAAACCACAACCCACAAAAGTGAATGACTCTTCTAAGACTGAAGTTGAAAATACAATATAGAACACAAACATGTTATATGAAGTGATTAATAACCTTGACAGATTTAAGAGCAGGCTTGTTATGGTGCTTCAATTGCTGTTGAACCTCCACTTTTTGTTTCTTATCGAATATGGTGTTAGTGTTTCTATTTCCAACCGATGACATTGGTATGAGAAAGAACAAGCAGAATGTCATCTTTACTGCCCTCGTCCACCTCCTCCCAATTCCACAAGGCAGAGCCATGAGTGACTAGCTAATATTCGAATCAAGTGGCGGATTTGTGGTGTACAGAGATGTAATAGCTAGCTTTGTTCGTCCCCTTTGCAATACTTAAACATATATATATACATACAAACTTCTATAGAAAGGATCACCCAATTTTTGGCCATGTCTAAATGGGACTTTGACTTAGCTGTTTAACTTTAATTTTTTCACCTTAGAAGTACAAACTTCCTATTTAATTTCCTATTGACTACTACAATTATTTTTTTTTCTTTGTCATTTTGCTGGACCACTGGAGGTTTCCAAAATAGATTTTTGCCTTGTTGAAAGCTAGCTGGTGGAAGTGATGTAGGGGTGGCACCACCTTAAGGCTAGGGTGGTCCTAGGACCAACCTGACCTAATTTTTTTTTTTTTTATATATAATAATTTAGAATTTTTGTTTCTTATTGAATAGTGTTTCTATTTCCAAATGATGACATTGGTATGAGAAAGAACAAGCAGAATGTCATCTTTACTGCCGTTGTCCACCTCCTCCCACTTCCACTAGGTAGAGCCATGAGTGACTAGCTAATATTCGAATCAAGTGGCGGATTTGTGGTGTACAGAGATGTAATAGCTAGCTTTGGTCGTCCCCTTTGCAATACTTAAAAATATATATACATACAAACTTCTATTGAGAGGATCACCCTATTTTTGGCCATGTCTAAATGGGACTTTGACTTAGCTGTTTAACTTTAATATTTTCAGCTTAGAAGTACAAACTTCCTATTTAATTTCCTATTGACTACTCCAATTCTTTTGTTTCTTTGTCATTTTGCTGGACCACTAGAGGTTTCCAAAATAGATTTTTGCCTTGTTGAAAGCTAGCTAGTGGAAGTGATGCAAGGGCGACGCCACCTTAAGGCCAGGGTGGTCCCAGGACCACCCTGACCAGAGTTTATATATATATATATATATATATATAAAATAATTTAAAAAATTTTATTTGTCTACCCTTTAAAAAAAATTTGTGAACACTCTCATTTTTTTTTATGCCAATAAAATTAAATTTTGCTTCATAATTTGTTCTACATTCAATGAATGAATGATTGCATGGTTATATATATTGAAAGAGATATAGTTTGTAGCATTGATAATGAGACTATCATATACCGATTTCAAAATATGAAAACTCGTAGAAGACAATTGTAAACTTTATGTATTTGCATTTTTTTTTTTTTTATTGTTGTTATTGTCAATATATGAATTTCTCTTTTTATTAGATTGTATAATTTATATTTTTTAAGGAACACTCTAAGAAAAATTTCTGGAGTCGCCACTGAAGTGATGGGTGTCTAATAAATGACTCTAATCGAATGACTTAACAAGGAGACAGTATAGATCTTCTACCGTGATTTACTGTGGTGGAATAGGAATTTGGTTCCGATTTGGTTTTCTATGTAACACATTTGGTCTTCTTCTATCTAAGACATTTTCCTACAACTTTATGTCCTAGGGTTTATTAATTCTCCTCTGTGGTAAAATTATGCATCAAACTTTAAATATTTAATCTGTAATTTTTTAATATAAAGAAATGCCACATCATTTAAAAAATACAAAATTATTATTTTGTTAGCCATATAAGCAATACCAATAACGGAAGTTAACCAAATGACTTATACGGCTCATTTTAAAAAATTGAGGGACCAATTGTGCTCACTTGAAACTTGAAGGACTAATTGCGCACACAAGATAACCAATTTTTATTTTTAATTTAAAAAAAAAAAAAAAAAAAAAAAAAACAAAACTAGTCAAGTTAAAATATGCAACAAACTCAAAAAAATTGACCCATGCAGCACTTTATCTTTCTCTCTCTCTTGACTCAGCATAGCTAAGACCCATCAGATGGGCTATTAGTCTGGTCAGCAAAGACATTACCAAGTCTTTAGAACACTAGTCTTTGCCAGCTTCCAATACATCAGGGTGATTAAACTGTGTGGAATAACGAGATAGCCAATGGAGGTTTCATTGATTTAAAAAGATAATAATAATAATAACAAAGTGGTCTATTATTGGAGGTTGAGTTTTAATAAAATCGCAAGGTGGATGGTTGATGAAGTACGTACACAGTTAGACCTAGACTTATTGAAGGGGTCGAGACTGGAATTCTTGACAATGAGTCATTCTTTGGCCGCTAATATTGTATAAATATTAGCTAGTATTTACAATATTATAAATACTAGCTAATATTGTAATATTGTATTTCCTCTAGAAGATGAATTAATTTAACCTATTAAATAGGTGAAATAGCTTGAAAGACTAAAACCTTAGGCTTCCCAATTAAAACCAATCATATGACTGTATATTCATATTGACTAATAAACCATATGATTGAATTTAATTCTCAATATAATTATGAGAATAAATCCACTTTTTTTTTTTTTAAATAAAATAAATCCACTTTTTTTTAATAAAATAAATCCACTTATCTATATATCTATATATTATATATATAAAACCGAAACCTCTGAAACTCCCACAATTTTTCACGTCACCACTATTTTTTTTTTTTTCGATTCTTTTATTTTATTTATTTAAGTTTAATTTTTTTAAGAGAATAACCTGACTATTCTATATCTCTCCCAACTCCCCTCCTAATGCAGAAGAATTCCCTCTCTCTTTAACACTGTGTTTGGTTGGGGTGACTTTAGGGAAGATGGAAAACATAGGGAGGAAAAGTGGGTGGAAAACAGTGTTTTCTACTGTTTGGCAAAAGAATGAAAACATTGAGGATGGAAAACCCGAAAGAAATTTTCTCTCCCAGGCCCACAAATCTCATCCTCCCAAATTGGGAGGAAAATTGTGGGGAGAAAAGTGGACTTATGGCATTTTTACACAAATGCCCTCTAGAATCAAGTTAAAAAAAAAAAAAAAAAAAGCAGAGAGAGAGAGCGTTGGAGAATGAGAGTTGTGCTTGCTAGTGCTGGAATCCTGGAACGTTCTTGAAAATCATCTGTCTAAATAGATGAAGACAGAGAGACACCATGAAGAAAATCATCTGTCTAAATAGATACTTATCAAAAGGTTGCTCATTAATTTATAGCTGAAGACAGAGAGACACCGTGAAGAAACAAGGGAAGTTTGTTAGTTGGTGAAGAATATGATCAAAATTATAAGGAAATCAAATCTGGGCATTGAAGAGTATTAAAATCAAATCTAGGTATTGAAGAGTTTCTTTTTCATCATCATCATCATCTTCTCTCTTCCTTGTAGCTATCGAATTGTCAAAAAAAAAAAAAAAAAGATGCAGAGACTTGAGGGATGAGAGAGGGGCGGAGACTTTGTGGGTTAGGGGAAAGTGAGAGTTAAGTCACTTTATGGGTTAGGTGGGGTAGGTGGGAAATAATAATAAAAAATGAGAAAAAAATATTATTTTAATAAAAAAAAGTACGTATAATAGATAAACTGATGTGAGTGTTTTGTAAAAGTGATGATGTGGTAAATTTTATATTATTTTATGAGTACAAATAAATATATTTCTTACTTGTTATGCAACAAGTGTATAATAGTCAATCTATATAAATTACATTTTCCATCCTTCCCCTTTTCTCTCCAACAAAAAAAAAAAAAAAGAGTTTTCCACCTTTCCCTTTTTCTCACCAACCAAACAAAAGAGTTTTCCACTCTCCCACTTTTCCACCCCTCCAACCAAACAAAGAAGAGGGAAAACTAAATATTTTCCATCTACGCACTTTTCCATCCTCCCACTTTTCTACTTTTCCGCTTGGGAGTTTATAAAGGAATGGAATGGAATGAAATGGAATGATCATTAAAGGAATGGAATGGAATAGAATGGAATGGAATGGATTTAGTAGGGAAAGGAATGGAATGGAATGGAATGGAATGAAATTTAAAAATCTTGTTTGGATGTCATAAAATAAAGGAATGGAAAGTAATTGAATGGAATGGAAATTAAGTAATACTGTTTGGAAGTGACATTGGAAGGAATGGAATGGAATCATTTTATAATAACATTACTATTATACCCCTCATTTTAAAGAACATAAAAAATAATCAATGACAACTTATAATTGTTTTGAAATATTTAGTATTTAGTGGATAATGTGAAACTAGTTAGCCACAATTAGGTCTATGTTAGATTATTGAATTACAATATAGATTTTCAAGGTGAATAGATTGCATCATGCTAAGACCAGAGGTGATAGAACTATTAACATATCAATTTCTTGATATAAAACTAAAATAATTCACTCTTTATTATTCTTGAATCTGAAGCAGTTCCTTCCCAACCCGGTAATACATATGTGAATTTTAAATCAAATGAGCATGCCGCCAACACATTTTTGTGTTGTGTAACCTTTCCTACCCGATATCTTGGTGCATCCTCATTAGACACTTTGACACGAACATGTGTTCCATCAAGTGCCCTAATACAATCCTGAGATTAACATTATCTCTCAAAAACATTTACCTTAAAATATATTTGTACTAAACTTCTATCAAATATAAGTTATATGCATGATACATTTACCTTAAAATATGGGCTGAACCTACTACTTTGTAGTATTTCAAGTGGCACTTGGGTTCCGTCAGGATGTCGAAGGAATTGATCCTCTAACATAATTATTGATCTTAACACCTTATGAAAATGGCGACTAATGGTCTCACGGGAACGACAAAAAAAGGACATTGTACGATGCGTTTGATTATGTGCTAGCATGTGAAGAAACTTGCCAACTTGCTAGTTATATGCATGATACATTTACCTTAAAATATGGGCTGAACCTACTACTTTGTAGTATTTCAAGTGGCACTTGGGTTCCGTCAGGATGTCGAAGGAATTGATCCTCTAACATAATTATTGATCTTAACACCTTATGAAAATGGCGACTAATGGTCTCACGGGAACGACAAAAAAAGGACATTGTACGATGCGTTTGATTATGTGCTAGCATGTGAAGAAACTTGCCAACTTGCTCTTCAACCGTGGCACGCTCTGTGTCTTGAAGATCACCATCTCTCCGTAAAATGTCACACAAACCTTGAAAAGCTTGTGGACCCATGCGTATAACATCATAGCATTTTTCACTATTCCTAAGTCGAGACATTATTTCATCACGAACTTTCTGTCTTTCTATGGTTGACTGTGTAGGAATGTGGGGAACACGCCTTCTTTTTAGTCGTTGCCTTTGATGGATAATGTAACACAAATAACGGCATGCAGCATGAACCAAGGCTAGTTTTCGCATAAAGTCCGAAAAAATTATGGTCTTAAGTACCTCATCATTCAAATCCATCTATGTACAAAAAATAGTTATGTTATCAGTCCAACTTAAAAAATTATGGGCACATGTTCTAAAAAAAATAGTTACATTATTAGTCTAACTAATTATAAGTTTAGATTTAGCTGGAGCTGCCTCTAACCGAGTCAGGGTTCAAAGTCAAAAAAGGATGTAAAGTATACGCTTAATTAAATGGAGGGCTCTAAGAGAAAGTTGCTAGTTTCATACCTAACTAATATTATTTTTTATAACAAATTGAGAAACTCTAATTAAATAATTATTACACCACATATAGGACTTCTTGTGCCTTTTGTTGAATTCATCATATTATATTTTCTCAATTATGAGTTAGGATTTTAGTTCAATGGGGCAAGGTTACAAGATAATAAATAAATAAATAAATACATAATATACATGTATTTTAGTATATTATTAATACAAAATTTGGCGAACTAGACATGATCAGCAGAAGGCCAATGCCAACAAGCATTTGTATTCTTACAACGTAGAACAATCACTTATATATATAAGTGATTGTTCTACATTGTAAGAATGTTGGCATTTGTATTCTTACAACGTAGAACAATCACTTATATATATAAGTGTTCTACGTTGTAAGAATGTTGGCATTTGTATTCTTACAACGTGGAACAATCACTTATATATATAAGTGATTGTTCTACGTTGTAAGAATACAAATGCTTGTTGGCATTGGCCTTCTGCTAATCATGAGTTAGCATTTGTATTCTTACATTATTAATCTTCGATGAATTCCCTCATAAATCTGTACCAGTATAGTCCACATCCTTTATTTCCTCAACTAAGAAGCTATAGCTGACCCAACCTTTCCTGAAGCATCTACATTATATTAGCTTAAACTAATATAATATATTAGTTTAAACTAAATTCATTAACCTGAGAAAATATCATCTAACAAAAACCCTCTCTGTATCCCTCACCCTCGCCTAATGAAAAGATGGCTGACTTAAAAAATACTCTGTTTCTTGACTGAAAAACAGAGCATATCTCCTAACAGGAAAGGCAAATAGCACTATTTGGATAGCCCCCAACGAGTGTAAAATTTGTAAACCAAATAAAACCCTTCCTCTCTTACTCACTAACATGTTATGCTTATATCTTTATAGGAAGACAAACTAACAAGTGTACAGGCAATAAAACAGTCAAGCCACCATTTGCTTTTCATTACATACTACTAAAACTTACTAGCCTAACTATATATAAGGTGATGCTGGATTTACCAAAGGCTGTGACTTAATTACAAGACTAGTCATTACCATGTTACTCTTTTTAAGTAATGTATCAGTATCACCCTACACAACGAAGAGTACTATAAAAAAAAAACGTTTCAAACTTCTAGGAGAGCAAGATCAAGTTGAGGAGAAAGAGGGTTCTTTTCAAAATCAAGCAGTTTGTGATCAAATCCAAAAGACAAGTCAACTAATCAGCTAATCAATCCAGCATACCGAATACAGGGGAATGAAAGGAAAAAAAAAAAAACGAAACAAAACAATTGAAACAATGAAAGCAAAACAATTGAAACAATTGAAAAACTTTTTAATAGTAAATAAATCAATGAAATCAAAACAGTTGAAAAACTCACAGTTGGGAATAGCAGCAACGTGAGAAAGGAGCGGCAAAGAGAGAGCAAAAATATTGGTACGGCTGGTTGTGATTAGCAGCAGCGTGAGAAAGGAGCGGCAAAGTGAGAGCAAAAATATTGGTACGGCTGGCTGAGAATAAAGAGGGCTAAGATT
>NW_027070443.1:123375-150988 GCF_002906115.3 Quercus suber
GAAAGGCAAATAGCACTATTTGGATAGCCCCCAACGAGTGTAAAATTTGTAAACCAAATAAAACCCTTCCTCTCTTACTCACTAACATGTTATGCTTATATCTTTATAGGAAGACAAACTAACAAGTGTACAGGCAATAAAACAGTCAAGCCACCATTTGCTTTTCATTACATACTACTAAAACTTACTAGCCTAACTATATATAAGGTGATGCTGGATTTACCAAAGGCTGTGACTTAATTACAAGACTAGTCATTACCATGTTACTCTTTTTAAGTAATGTATCAGTATCACCCTACACAACGAAGAGTACTATAAAAAAAAAACGTTTCAAACTTCTAGGAGAGCAAGATCAAGTTGAGGAGAAAGAGGGTTCTTTTCAAAATCAAGCAGTTTGTGATCAAATCCAAAAGACAAGTCAACTAATCAGCTAATCAATCCAGCATACCGAATACAGGGGAATGAAAGGAAAAAAAAAAAAAAAAAAAACGAAACAAAACAATTGAAACAATGAAAGCAAAACAATTGAAACAATTGAAAAACTTTTTAATAGTAAATAAATCAATGAAATCAAAACAGTTGAAAAACTCACAGTTGGGATTAGCAGCAACGTGAGAAAGGAGCGGCAAAGAGAGAGCAAAAATATTGGTACGGCTGGTTGTGATTAGCAACAGCGTGAGAAAGGAGCGGCAAAGTGAGAGCAAAAATATTGGTACGGCTGGCTGAGAATAAAGAGGGCTAAGATTCAAGGGGTAGTTTAGGAATTTCAATAAAAATTTCATTAAACCTAAATCCATTCCCTCCTATTCCTCCCAATTTGGGGGGAACAAAAATTTGAGAATTTGAGGGCTTAGGAGGGAATGAGTATTCCTTCTTAACCATTCCATTCCCTCCCACCAAAACTCGCAAACAAGGGAATGAACTTTCCATTCCCTCCGTTAAAACTTCCAAGCAAGAGGAAGGGAAGAATATTCTAAAAATATTCTTTTCTTTCCTTCCATTCCATTCTATTCCCTCCTCTCAAGCGGAGCCTAAACGTCCCTCAAATCCTTAGGCTCCGCTTGGGAGTTCATAACGGAAGGGAAGGGAATTGAATGATCATAAGGGAATGGAAAAGAATGGAATGGAATGGAATGTGTTTAAGTAAGGGAAAGGAATGGAAAATAATGGAATGGAATTAAGTAACCTTGATTGGATGTTTTAAAATAAAGGAATGAAATGTAAGTAATCTTGTTTTGGAGCAGCAAGGATGGAATCTAATGGAATCATTTCATGACAATATTACTATTAGACCATTATTTTAAAATAAAAAGTTGAATATATAGCGGTATTTTGGGATTAGTAAAAAAATCATTAAATTTAATTTCATTCCCTCCCATTCATCTCAATTTTTGGGAGAATGAAAATTTGAGGTTTTAAGGGAATAGAGAGAAATGAGTGTTCCCTCCTACCTATTCTATTCACTCCCACTTAAACTCCCAAACAAGGAAATAGACTTTCCATTCCGTCCATTAAAACTCCTAAACAAGGGAATGGAAGAATATTCTAAAATGATTCTTTTCAGTCTTTTCCATTCCATTCTATTCTCTCCTCTCAAGCGAGGCCTTAACCATATGCACACAATCTCTTCCATTTAAAAAAAAAAAAAAAAAAAAATCCTAATGCTAATGCAGAAAGAGACCTAATGTAGAAGCACTTCCTCTCTCACTCTAAATCTCTAACCTCTATGGGCTATGGCATTCCTACTACAATGTTTTCAAATATATTGATTGGACTAGCTCAATAATCAATATATTCCGAGAATGGTCAGGATCGATAGCTCTCATGGACTAGCTCGACCTTGAACATATATATAAGACGAGATGTAACGCTGAAATCCAATCCAACATGAATTATGTGAAGCCAAAGAGGACCGGAAGGGGTGAGGATTATTGTGAACCTTAGCCACAGTTCGTTAGTGCAAAGAAGGGGTTGGGGCTAGGGCTGAGGCTGCCTCTCTCAAAGTCGAGTGGAAGCGAAAGCGAAAGCGATGATTGTTCTAAACCATTGTCACAGTCCCAAGGTAAGTTTAATTTATTAGCAAATTAGTATTTAAGCATATTCAGATCAGGGTTGGGTTTTTTGTTTCTTTTATCTCTGTTTTGTTTTTTCTTTATACATTAATGATTCATGACTATTGTCCTGCAATTTTAAAGTAGAGTAAAATATCATTCTCATTGATGTCCACTTTCATTAAGTGTTGTTTCTCTTACACGTACACAAGATGTTTGATAAAATTCCTAAGTGATTTTTTGTTGTTGTTCTAGAAGTCATAATACATGGAGAGTGGAAAGGAGGAAGATAAGTAGGGAATGTGATGCTGTGTTGTTGATTTAATCAGGGTGAGATGTTTTGTTGGCCTTATTTTCTCAATGTCATATGTTTGATATTGGGATTGGTATTGATGGTGAGATTTTGATATGATTCGAAGTAGGTTAGATTTTTTTAATGATTTATTTCATGGTGGGTTTGTCCATTAAGATTAGAGTTTGTTACCCTTAATAACTTCAAAGGAATCAAAGCTTTTAGAAAGTTTTGTTGGCATTGATGGTGAGATAGGTTTATATGGTAGAAAACAACATTTAGATAGTTTTGGTAATAGTTGATAGTATTGTACAAATGTTTTTTGTTTTTGGCTACACTATTGTAACAATGATGTACCATATTGATTATTAGTCTATGGACTGGTGTCACTTTGGAGCTTTAGGGGCCTTTGTTGGGCTGCTATTGCTGTGGACTAGAAGAGTAGTAAAGAAAATTGATGGGGCTGTAGGAAATTATTCAATTTATGTAAGTACAGATGTGTGGATGATCAATACAAGTCGGTGAGCATGATTATATCATATGAGTTAGACCCTGATGGAAAGGTTTCCATAGTAGCCTTAGTGAATCATTTGCAGGTTTTGACTATTGAATCTTAGTTTGATATGTATGTCATCAAAACTCAATATTGTACCAACTGAAATGATTAGCTTAATTTCCAAACTCATGTCCTTGTAGGAATCAACACTTAACCACCTTAACAGTGTGGGGCTGCTTGCCGATGGTTTTGGTTCAACCCCAAAGATGCATAGAAGGGACCTGATATGGGTGGCCTATCAGTTACAAATTGAGGTGGACCGTCGGAGTTCATGGTAACCTTTACAAGCTTTTTCCGATTATATCCATTATTATAATTATTGTTTAGCAAATAGCACACTCATGATTCAAATTAAGAAGAAAATAAATTACGCAAAACAAAATAAAAAAAATAAAAAAAGAGTTTGCATGGTTCGACAATTGCTTAAATAAACGGACAGTGACATGAAGAAAGTTTAACCATAGAAATTAGAAAGATTATAATAGTAGCACAAGTTGTGATGCTGCATTTGCTTGATACTGAACAAGCAGCTGAATCCTTGAATGGGATAAGAATGGAAATAACTAATGCTGCCTTTCCTCTTCTGAAAGGTATGTTCCTTATCTTGAGAGCTAATTCTAGGTAGGTAGATTTATTCTCGTCCCTCAGGTTTCTTCACTCCTGTCATGAATATGGTTCAATAGATGTGGTTGCTACCACAGACGTTGTTGAAGCGTGTAAAGATGTCAATATTGCCGTTATGCTTGGTGGATACCCACTGAAGGAAATTACATTAAAGAAGGATATGTTGTCTACAAATGTGTCTATTTACAAGGCTCAAGCTTTGGCCTTGGAGGAGTGTGCTGCTGCAGATTGCAAGGTGAAGAGATGAACATCAACAAAAGAACCATTAGTGAAATAACAAAAATTATGTGGGACTCTGATAATAATGTAAGAAAAAAGAAAACCTTGAACAATAACATTGTGTCCTTAACGTTGCTTTATGTACTATAGACCCGCTTTTACAAAATTTAACTATAAAATTATGAGTTGATTGATATTCATTACTTAGATGGAAAAGAATTTGTTTTCCAAATACAACTAAATGACTATAATCTCAAGTATGGGTGGGAATTCTTCACCGCCAAGAAAGTTTTTGAATCTTTTGAAGAAACTGATAAAGCAATTCAGCTTGATAAAATGATAGAAGTATGTATTATTTAATATAGCAAAATTACAAATTTGATTTTTAACTTCTATATGTTGTAATACATTTCTCAACCTGTTCTATTGCCAGGCTTACACTAGTGATACTTCAAATGAATGTAACAACAAATTATCAAGTGAACAAGATGGTGATTTTACAAAGTTTCAAAAAGTTTATGTTCAAAGCTATGTACAACTCTCACCAACATCTGTAATCAAGGAAAGTAAAAAGGCATATTTAGTGACTTCTACGAAGCAACAAAGGTAGAAGATACAAAGAATACTTTAAAGTTATCTTTCAATTTATTTGAAATATTGATTGATTAGTTTTTTAAATTTGTGTTTCATACATTTAATGGATAATTGAGGATGTTAAAGATTTGATTCTTCATTTTAATTTAAACTTAAGTTTGATTTCTATTTTTTATTACTTAATTTAATATTAATGTTTCATATTAACAATTAAAAAGGAAGAGAAAAAGAAGAGTTTACATTCATATGCAATAGCTTTCCCATGCATCGCATGGGTTAGCGACTAGTTTTGATTACAACCAAACCATATATTTTAGTAAAATTTTCACATTAAGAGACCTTTAACTCGTTATTATTCATTGACAATATTAAAATTCTGGGCATCGATGACATTACCAAGTCTTTATAACACTAGTCTTTGCCAATTTCCAGTACCAACATTTGGAAGTCCCGGAGTAATGAAGTCAATTTTTGATTGAGTAGTTTTTTAAATTTTTGTTTCATACATTTAATGGATAATTGAGGATGTTAAAGATTTGATTCTTCATTTTAATTTAAACTTAAGTTTGATTTCTATTTTTTATTACGTAATTTAATATTAATGTTTCATATTAACAATTAAAAAGGAAGAGAAAAAGAATAGTTTACATTCATATGCAATAGCTTTCCCATGCATCACATGGGTTAGCGACTAGTTTTGATTACAACCAAACCATATATTTTAGTTAAATTTTCACATTAAGAGACCTTTAACTCGTTATTATTCATTGACAATATTAAAATTCTGGGCATCGATGACATTACCAAGTCTTTATAACACTAGTCTTTGCCAATTTCCAGTACCAACATTTGGAAGTCCCGGAGTAATGAAGTCAATTTTTGATTGAGTAGTTTTTTAAATTTTTGTTTCATACATTTAATGGATAATTGAAGATGTTAAAGATTTGATTCTTCATTTTAATTTAAACTTAAGTTTGATTTCTATTTTTTATTACTTAATTTAATATTAATGTTTCATATTAACAATTAAAAAGGAAGAGAAAAAGAATAGTTTACATTCATATGCAATAGCTTTCCCATGCATCACATGGGTTAGCGACTAGTTTTGATTACAACCAAACCATATATTTTAGTTAAATTTTCACATTAAGAGACCTTTAACTCGTTATTATTCATTGACAATATTAAAATTCTGGGCATCGATGACATTACCAAGTCTTTATAACACTAGTCTTTGCCAATTTCCAGTACCAACATTTGGAAGTCCCGGAGTAATGAAGTCGATTTTTTATTTCGAAGCTCAAAATTGCAAAACTTGACCCAATGTTCTTGGTGGAAAATTAGAATGGGCAATGGAGATATGAGATTTTATGTACATCACTCATTTGGAATTTTCTAATATTTCATCCCCTCATATAAGTTGTTAATCTAATATATTGAACTTTGACTTAGGAAACCATTATTATGATTCACAGGACTGACTTTAGTTTAGGCCATTTGGACAATTTCCCTAAGGCCCTCAAGTGATGCAAAGCCCTATCATTGTTGGTCTTATACTAGAAAGTTTCAACCTAAAGCATTCGCTCCTGATAATAGTTTTTTATCATCAGACCAAGACACTAATTAGTTTTTGGTATAACTAATAATTGAATCTCAGATCTTTTATTCAAAATAGTAGTATACAATACTTTTATAGCAATCCAAATTAAATTATACTTAATACCCACTAATGTTTCATAGATTGGGTAATTGGTTTTTGTCTAACTAATTATAAACTGTTTTTCTCTTTTACCCCTAAACGTAAACTCAAGATTCAAATTTAAAGCAAACAAGTACATACAATTTTAAATTATATATTATACTTTACACACAATTATTGTGAACATTTGGGTTTATTTAGATATTTGGTACAGGATTATTGAACCTTGTGGATCAATATTACTGCCAACATAGTGGGTTTATTCTACTGGCACTTCTCATACCATTTAAAATGATAGTACGTACCTCTTATTCTCTTAACACTAAAATAGATTAGCATTGTCCATTCTGAAAATGGTTTTTAGGCATGGAATAAAGGCTCCTTAGGAAACTGTAAAGTTGTTATTTATAACTATATGTGTTGTTAGCTTATATTCCGTGCCAAATTTAATTGTAATTATATTCAATCTGTTGTACCCTGTATTTATTGTGTGATTTCATTATAAGGGTTGTGTGATAGAGAGAGTGGTGTGAAGACTCAAGCATTTGAAGACCGAAGAAGGTTTCGCAGGTATCTCGCGACTTAGCATCCCGCGAAGTATATCATGTGCCTTGCACATGCTGGAATGCGAAGAGTCAGGCCAAATAGAGATTGCTATGTCTCGCGAGTATCTCGCAGGTAAGACCTTCCCGTGAGATACCCGCGAGGCATTCTGTTCTGCTAGCTTGTCCAGTTTGATTCACACTTTTTGTGCCTACACTATTTATACCCATATTACCCATAAATGTAAATGAGAGCTTATAAGAGAAAACCCTATCCAAACACCTTGAGAGTTAGAGATTGTTATATCCACAATCCTCTACACATTTGTTTTGGGAATTTTCTCATCTCCTACCTCTCTATTTCCATACCATTGAGAGGTTGATAGCCCAAACACTTACCACACCCTTTGAGAGTGTCAAGTGAAGTTTTGGTGCTGCTAGGAAGCATTGGAAGAAGTCTAGAATGGAAAATGCAACATGGAGCTTATTGTGGGATCCAAAGAACTAGACAAGACACGGTTTCGAGAAGCTTTGTTGGAGTAGGAGCTTGGAGGGTCTCTTGCTCACCCTTGTATCCCAACTGATTGTCTCGTGAATTGATTTCCGCTTAGAGGGCAGCAGAGAAATTTTTTGTTGAGTTCTTCAGTTTCCTCTTCGATAACACGTCTCGGTGTTATCTGTGTTTGCATCTGTCTTCCCTACTCTTGTTCATTTCATTTTTACTACTATGTTGCTTTAAATATGGATTAGAGTAGTTGTCTTGCTTATACGCTTGTGTTTACACTATTCCACACTTAGTATTAAGTTAGTGTAAAATCAACCAAGCCATAACTTTAATTTGGGGGTCTAAACAGCTCGTGTGTTTTCGACACATTTCCAAGCTTTCAGAAACGTTGTCTAGTTTTATTTCAATGTACACCTTTGGTTTTCTTCTCTAAGGATTGTTCCTACGAATTACTGTTTACTGATTGATTGAGTCTATATGGTAGCTGTAGGTGATAATATTTGTCCCTGCATTCCCATGAGCATTTCAAACTTGCCAGGAAACACACACACGAAAGAGGGGGCTGGGGAAGACTTAACTCAACATCGTGAGGCATTGGTCTTCGTAGTCTAGTCATTTTTCTCTGCTAAAGTACTACGCCGACATTTTTGAATCATAACGACCAAGACTATCTTCCTCTCAAGAAAATGAGAATCAAAGACTAGAAAATGGCTTGATTCAATGTCAGGTTGACTAGGAAATCTTAATTGGTTTTGCTTGCAATCGTGAATCACAAGGACCAAAACTTAAGCATTGATTAAGTTACAATTGTGTATTCTCTCTACAACCAAAAAAAAAAAAAAAAATGAAGAAGAAGAAGAAGATACACTTGCATAATGCATATAAAAAAAAAATATGTCCTTAATATTTTCACAACAAATCGTAAGTATCGGTTGTTCTTAGTTATTATTGTTGAGACAAAAAAGTAATTTTAGTAGATATATATATACACACGCTCACAGCTTAATAGATAAGATAAGATTTGAATAACTCTTTGAGAGAAAATGCTAAAGTTACATGAACTCACCCCCTTTGAAATTATTATTATTATTTCTTTTGGAGAGAGTTTCAATTGATGGTGTCTGCTCCTGATAATAACTTTTTATCATCAGACCAAGACACCAATCAGTTTTTGGTGTAGGCAAAGATTGAACACCAGACTCTTATACAACCATTAGAAATTTTACCAGTTGAGCTAACTGGAACTCACTTAAAGTTTATGGAGAGTGATTGCCTATATAGCACATCGAATGTGCACAACCCAAGATCAAATCAAAAATATAATGTGCGCAATCCTTTTCATCAAAAATTGATCTTAAATTGGGCCCATGTTAACCATCTGCAATTATGGTAGTGGACTTTGGGCCTCTGGCCTTAAAAGGAAATATTGAAACCAATTGAGATCAGGTTCTTTACAAATTATTCTCATTCAATTCAATCGGTTTTATTAAAAAAAAAAAAAAAAATAGTTGATTACTTTTAAGATTAGTTGTTGTTAGAGAGTAGAGCGAAATTGATCTAACTTATTGAAAGTTGAAAGTTGAAACACAATGGTCACACTTTTTTTCTTTTCATTTTTTTTTTTTAAATCGCAAAGATGTGTCCATGGCCAAAACCAACGTCTAAGGTGATTTACTAGTTTTGGCCCTCACAATATATGTGGTGCTCTGTATGATCTGTCTTCTTGAGGAAATTATATTGGCACCACAAATTCCTGGTTGTTAGATTTTATGAAAATAGAGAGAGATAGAGAGAGGATGCTAGAATTACATAGTTTGGCCTAACGGCCTACGTCCACAGAGAAAACCTTTGATGGCTACTTCTTCATTATAATCTAAATTTTTATGTTACAATGAACCCCAAACTAGGTATATATAGTGATTATGAGCTAGACATAGGCATATATATAGTAAGTAATATAATTGGGCCTCTTGAACCAATACACATAAACCTAATATCTCTAACATTGACCATCAGGCTTGACAAGTATTGGAACCTGCTTCGGTCCTTGGTGTGCATTTGGGCACATATTTTGTGTGTCAAAATGATCATGGTTCTAGGCCTTTACCTTGGCATTCATAAGGAGGACCAACATGATTTCTACTTGCAAGATACAATTCTATGTGATATGGGAATGTATAAGAAAGAAACAGAGCAAGACTCAGCAACAAGAAGCTCTCCCCTATTGATCCATTGATCCCATGTTGGAAGGCATCAAATTATTGAGTAGGAAATTTGATGCTTGTTCTTTTGCTTTTTGCGTCAAGATTTGGTAACTTGGTAACTTGGTAAGCTCATTGTGTAGCCCAGACCCCATTAGGCTCTATTTTGTAACTGGACAGGTCGGCCTCAGTCTGTTTGTTGGGCCGTCAGCATAGTCTGAAGCCTCCTCCTCTTATTTTTTCAACTCTTTTATAAATAAATTTTAATATTCAACCAAAACTAAAATCTATAAGGTAAATATTTTTTTTTCATGCAAAATTGTTGCCATCATATACTAGCTCTAACATTTCTTCAACATGTAAATTGTAAAGCCTGTAGGTCTTTATTGTGAGTAGCATTGGCTACAAAAATCTTATTCAGCAGTACATTAAAGACACAATGACAATGATAATTAAAGAAAGAAAATTCATATACATGATACACGAGCGAAAAATAAAATAAAATAAATCTTGATAGCTATAAGGAAGCTACAAGATTGATTATTTGCTTCTTTGTTATATATTATAATATAAACTCGCTCCGTCGAGATGACAACCTTCATATAAAGTCATCATTCTTGTACACCTGTGGTGATGGAAGATAATCTCAATTCATTAGTGAAAGGCCAAAAACAAATCGACTCCTTGTGATAAATTAACTAATTAATTTAGCCAAGTGAATTAATTAAGTTAATTAACATGCAAACGCGTGGTAGGACAAACAAATCTCCAATAAACTAATAATGCAACGGAAAATAAATAATACAGTGATTTATTTATAAATGGGGAAAATCTGACGGCAAAAACCTCACCGGCTGATTTTTAGGTTACCACTCTCGAAATTCCACTATTATCACAACAAGCAGGTACAAGTAAAGGAATCTCAAGTACTTTACCAACCTACAGTTGAACTCTTATCCCAATACCCAATCAGACTTGTTCTATAGTGACAATTTCCCTTTTTGATGCATGGCTCTCAAGCAGTGGTGGAGCCAGGAATTTAGGTCAGGGGGGGCAAGATTAAAAAACAAGATTGGAAGTAAAAACTTAATCTAAAAAAAATTAATCGATATTAATAACAAAATAAGTAAACAACTATATGATAACGTAATTGTTATACAGAATCTAACATAAAATGTAAACTTAAATTTATTTTTTCACATCTAGCTTATTTTACTCAATTGCCCTTGGCGATATTTTATATTTTGAAACCGCTGCATGATTTATTCATACTCAATAGTCTTGAATATATCTTTCTCAATATATGTGACTAAGCAATCATTCATCACTGATCTCCTATTCGATTGCGTAATTGATTTTTAATTATGTTCATTACTGAAAAAACTCTTTCAACAATAGCTATTGTAACTGGTAAGATCAATACCAAAGTCACTAATGAGTAAACCAATGGATATGAAACATTCTTTTTCATTTCTACCATCTTTTTAGCAAGCTATCCAATTCTTTCAACTACTGAAAACTCTTCAGTGGACTGCATGTCATGGATGTATGTCTCAAGTTGGCTATCCAAGAAAGAAACTTGACACATAAAAAAATTCTACAGGTGGCTTTGTCTAGTCTATCAAGTTTACTAAGTGGGATCTATTAATTTTATATATAGAATTGTACTAGGAATAGAAGTCTACTACTAGTAGAAAAGTTGAAAAGGTAACGTGAATTCACTTAATTGAGATTTTTTTTTTTTTTTTTTTTTTTTGGGAGATTCAGAGGTGGTCATCTCTGCCTTAAGAAAGGAAGAGGAATCTTTCTCATCTTTTGGCCATTTAATTTCTTCTATTAAGCATTATTTACATTCTTGCAATTGAATTTCCTTTTCACACACCCGCAGATCGGGTAACTCAGTAGCTCATTCTTTAGCAAAATATGTGAGACTTATTGATTGATGTTCTGTGTGGATGGAGGATGTTCCACCACAAGTTAATGATGTGCTTTTAGCGATTTTGGCTGATTTCAGTTAGTCAATTTAGTTGCTTTTTTCTCCAAAAAAAAAAAAAAAAAGTTAAAGAGTAAATCATATATTAGACCACATCTTAAAATAATAATATATTTTCACACATCGCATGAGTCCGCGACTAGTGTGTAATTAAACCCGAATGTCATGATAAGGTTACTCTAGGCTCTTGCTAAGCTTTGCCTTAATTGTTCATTTCAATTTTGGTCTAATTTCGTTACTATAAAGTTCCTTATCTGCTGTACATTTGTTAGGAATCTAGCTTAACCTGCAACTAAACCAGTTGATTATTTAGCAAATTTAAAAAATAAAATAAGATGACTTGTGCGACATGTAGCTTAGGCTCAATGATTCTATCTACATTCTTTAATTTCTTTTGAGAAATTTAGTTAGGAGATGTAAATACCCACGTCACTGATTATAAAATTGGTCTTTTTTTTTTTTTTTTGGATAAGTAAAATTGGTATTTTGGCTTCTAATAGTCAATACTAGACGATTATAACTTAACAATATGAAATATTTTTAGGGAATATTCTTTTTTGCCTTTTATTCTCCAAATGTCCCGAATATACAAATATGAATATTTTGTCAAATTTGTGCCGACAAATGAACTAATAAATGAGGCATTGTTTGGATATAAGAGCTCTGATTAAATATATATGTAACCAATTATATGTTATCTTAGCTCGCAATTCAAATCCCTTGTTCAAGAAAAATTTTATATACTATGTTAATGTGGAAGCTTAATATAAAATCTAAATTAGTCCCCCAATCTAAAATTACTTGAAGCATATTTAGAACTACTTCAATCCAATTTAAAACGATTTCAAGTCCGTTTGAAACTATTTCAAACACATTTAAAACTCTTTCAACACGGTTTAAAGTTAATTCTATCTCATTCGAAACTAATCCAAATTCTCTTACCAAAGATTATTATTAATTCAAGTGTAATGAATTTAAATTAAAAATTAACCATATTCCAAAAAACAAGCTATGCATTTACAATATATCTTCATAGTGAACAAATTTTCTAATGAAAAAAGTAACAAAATTAATTGAATCAGGGGGAAAAAAATTGTAAGGATGTTAAACTGACGTTTACAATTATATGTCAACAAACTACATCGTTTTATCCCTTACAAATGGGAGTAATTAATAAAGAATAAGTAACTTGCAAACTCTACCAAATGATATCCGTACAAGTTTCTTTCGAAAGTTGGTAGAAATTTCAAAACTTAAGTGCACTTGTGCATTTGCAGGAAATTACTTGCAAGTATTAAGATATCATGATACTCCTTTTCATATTTTTACTTGAAACTATGGTAACTAATTTTGTAATCTTGAAAAATTTTGAAGTATTTGTTTAGTACAGATGGGTAATGCCATCAAATGAAAATAATTAATTGGTCAATTTATTTAAATCTGTCATAATGTAATTAAATTAAAATTATTAACTGATTAATTAAGTCTATCATGTAATGGGTCTAGTTCCTCATCTGCAGTTGCTAAAAAATAAAGAAAATATAATATTGCTAATGTTCAATTACTAATGGAGAAGACTTCAATAATTTATTGCCTATTAATTCCAATCTCTTATTGTGTCCCCCTTTGAATTATATTTGAGTTTTCACACTTATAAACCCATCTAATCTTGATGAAGGATCATAAGAGAGTAATCTTATTCTGATCCAAAGAATGATTTTCCCTTTAACACGTAAAAATGGGCTATGACGCATGGGTATGTGTTGTGGATTCTAATTAGCTAAGGTCTAATCATATGGAGTTTTGACAATTTTAATTACTTATTGTATAATTCAAACTTAATTAATCTTCTAAATGTTAACGGAGTAATGTGTCAAAATTTTTTAACTTTGTGAAGTTTATCAACTTAAGTGTAAATGAAATTGATTTTTCCTGAATTTTATTTATTGAAGGCGTAATTCCAAATAATTTTGGAGAATTTGGACTGTTCAAATTGTAATTCAAATTCATTTTGGTGAATTTCAGTCATTCAAAAACCATTCAAAATAAATTTAATAAATTTTATCCATTCAAAATGTAATAATTTGAATTAGATTTGCAATTCATAAAAAAAAAAAAAAAAAAAAAAAAGTAATTTGACTTAATTTTACAAACTTTGATGGAAATTCTCTCTCTCTCTTCTCTCTCTCTCTCTCTCTCTCTCTCTCTCTTTAATTTTTTGTGCACTTGAGCTTTTGGGTCATTATATTGGGTTCATGAGAATTGAGATTATGAAATGAATCGATAGATCTATCCTGTTATTATTGATTTGGGTCCAGCCAGGTGTTTTTGTTTATGTAGTTACTAGCTCAGCTTCTGTTCGGCCCAATCACTTTTGACCGAATGCAACTTAAGAACTGGGCTCATTATTGATCAAGCCTAATGCTAGTTTGGTCTGACTAGACTCATTTTGGATCGGACCTAATCTTTTGACTGGCCTATTGAACAATTTTGTTTTAATTTTTTCCACTCACTCATTTTTCATATAAAAAAAGAAAAAGGGGAGTGCTACATCTATAATAGTTTCAAAATACTTTTATAACAAATCATAAATAGTAAGTCGACATTAGTTGTTATGAGTGGTATATTATAGATCTTATTCTTATTGATCACAAGAAAAAAAAAAAAAAAAAAAAACTCACTGATAACATTTTTCATTATAACTCTGACCTTCATGACTTTGTCAAAGAGATACACCAGAAAGAATAATTGACATTATAGATCCTATTCTTCTTAAGACAAGAGAAGTGGCTGAGAAAAAGATGAAGGATAGTACTCGCAATGAAGGTCAAAATATTAGTCCAATAAATCAAGAATGCTTGATTTTGATACCTGAAATTGGAGTTGCTTGTTCCGTTGAATTTCCAAGAGAAAGGATGAACATGAGTATTGTTATAACTTATAATTGAGTTACATTCGATTCGTCAAAAACTTCTTGGAAGTTTGGAACTATATATGTAGACAAAGGCTTCAAGTCACAGGTAAATTATGTTTGTCTTTGTTAGATGTTATAAATTGGTAGCATATCTCCCAAACCACATGATCTAATTTGATTAGCTCCTTATGCAATACATGGTATGCAAGTAAACCCAATTATCTTTCTGCAATACCTAATCGCATGATTTTTTTGTCCTGTAAATAGCTTGTTCAAAATCAATTGTTTTTCCGAAATGAAATGAAATCTATTTTTAATTTGTTGATTTCTACCATTGAGGTTGTTGATATCACAAAAAATTGGCCTATCTGGTTTTTTTTTTTTTTTTTTTTTTTTCAAAATAGAAATTCTATTCTAACATAATTTAAGTGTATATGTGTGTGAATCTCTCTCATGAAAACTTGAACCTCGGCCCTTGCCTTCCACACCCCATAAACACTTATATTGGTGAATTGACCATTGCGTCAAAGATGCACTATGGTGACATACATCTTATCATGTTAGATGGGTGTGTCTATTGATAATATAAAGTTAAATTAGTACCAATTGCTGACATAGATATTTGAAGGTTACAAAATTAAAGGATTTTTTTAGACAAGTTAGCTTATTTATAATTCAAAATAGAATCTGAGCCAATGGTTACTAATTCTCCAAGATCTAAATAAGTTGGGAGCTAATTCTACAAATGGGCGTTCCTTTTTTCTTTTTTAAAATTCAAATGGGCCGGCATTCTTGCATCATAAATTTGCTTACTAGTAAAAAATAAATGAATACTTAATTTACACGTTTTAGTTATGGACAATATTTCCCTCCAAACAAATTTGGAGGTAATTTCTTCCAATCCACTGTATGCCTGCTCATAAGATCATCAATATGTACTTTTAGTCATGCAATCTATTTAATGGTTATGTGACTTTTTGTATGATTTCATAACTCAAGTGAGGATGTAAAAATATGAATTGTCTTATAAATTGACATGTAATAGGAAGTAGGAGATTCCTTCAACCTAATTTAGAGGAAAAAATTCAACATACTGATACTATCATTATTTTCTCAGCAAAAAATAAAAAACTATCATTATTTGAAATCCAAAGCTTATTATTCTAATTGTTAGGACATATGTGGTTTATATGTTAAGAACATATGTCATGATTTTATGTAATTAGCTAATTCATTGACAAAACGCATTTTACTTATATTTGGGTAGATCTAGGGATATGTTGAAATACTTCAAGAAACTATATTTCAAGATTAAGTGTTGAAGCCTTCAAGTCTGTCCAAGAAAACAAGCTAAAAGTACAAGTTTATTAAAACTCGACAGCTAGTATGTATCGAGGTTTAGAAAGCTGCTCAAGCCCGTGTGCTCGACAGCTTCTATCTGTCGAGGTTTACAAAAATTAGAATTTCTAATATGATTTCTTGGGATCCGTGTTTATGTGTTTGAGCCTTCTTTTCTCCTAACCTTAGACATATAAAAGAATTTTTTTAAGGGCCGTCAAAGAGTACACAAGTTGCACAAGCATTGAGCAAAGTCTGTTCAAGCAATTTGTGACCGGAGACAAAGTTTTGCTCTAGTTCATCTCTTTTGAAGAAGTTACTGTGTATGTGCACTTTTGGGTTTTGTGACCAAGCATCTTCTTGATCTTCATTGTTAATGAACTGAAGAACTTTGTGGCCAACAACTCTTTTTAGTTGGTGATTGAAGTCGCATATTAGAATTCGCGCAATTGGTTAGTCACGTACTTGAGAGCAGGGGCGGAGGGAGGGGGGCGAGGGGGTCACTTGCCCCCCCTGAACTTTCAAATGTTTTGACCCCCCACCCCTCTCCTAACAAAAAAAAAAAAAAAAAAAAAAATCCNCATGAAGGTTTAAGTTATCTTGGAGTGTTTTCAGTTGGCCTTTTCCTAGTGAACATCTCTAACAATAATATACCATAGCTGTAAACATCACCGTATGTTGACACTTCATTTCTCATACCATACTCTGCACTTGTACATTATATATACTGTAATATGAGCATGCTTTCATCCAAAAATTTGTTTGGGAGAAGGGGGGGGGGGGTGTGCTACATAATTGTACAAATCTTAAATGATATTTTCCAATGACATGTAATTAAGAGAGAGAGAGAGAGAGAGAGAGAGAGAATAGTATTTTTGCTATTTATAGTAATATTTGTTTTTCCTTAATAGCTTTTAAAAGTCAAAATAAGGCCCTGTTTGTTTTGGGACAACCTTTACGCTCAATAGTATATGATTTTGCATTTAACCCAATTTTGCAATTTTTGGTAAATTTTGGTATTTTGTCACCTAATCCCTAATTAGTAAGATTAGTGTTTTAGACGTTTTTCTCAGTATTTATATGTTTTATAACCATCATAGGCAGATCAGACTATTATTAATAAACACAGACATTTTGTCAAAATTTTTTCTAGAATTCCAATTTTTATCTCTTTGTGACTTCAGGAAAACCCCTCGTGGATTCGAGGTTTACTACTAGAAACTAATAGTTTGGTTTTTGTCCCATCAAGAGAGTATCATTTGTGCTTTCTTTAGGCTTTCGCAACATCATTGACTAGGTGAAATAGGATCATAATTGGAGTAAGAGCCCCTTAAGGAATTTAACATCGTAATTATCTAGTGTAGTTCTATGCATGGGATGGTGGACTACACATACTGAGTGAATAATTAGGTTATTAAATAGCTTTAAAAGACTAAAACCTTAGGTTCCCCAATTAAAACTTGTCATATAGCCTTTTGGCATTCTTCAAACGTCCTCCTCCTCTTTTGCATGGCTCTTCTTCATAGTGCCCGATTCATTCGGTCTCTTCATGGCCATTTTCATTGTTTCGAGGCATTCTCAAGGCTTCTTTAAGGGATCCTCAAAACCTTGAGTTTGAGGAAGGGTGTTAGAGATATATTAGCCTAATAGTATAGGCCCAAGCCCAATTCTATTTTGTTTACAAGTCAAATCTTATGCTTTTCCTACAAGTATATTAACCATAGTTAGTGTATGGTTACTCTAGGATTTAGCTTATTATATATACCCACATTGCGGTTCATTGTAATATATAATTTGTACTACACTAATATATCAAAGATGTAGACCTTAAAGGTTTTCTCCATAGACGTAAGTCGTCAAACTGAATCATGTAACCCTTTTGTGTTCTTGTGTCACTATTTTATGTTTTTGCTTCCGCGTCTGTTTTAGCATATTTAACAAATTGAACATGAAAATTATTTAAACTAGTTGCAAACCCGCATGATGCGTGAAAAAATATGATATGATTATTTTTTATTGGATAATTATTAAATTAACATATTAGATTGTATATTATTAAAAATTCAATGTGTTATTTGAAATTATGTTTTAAATTAGAAATTTTTTGTAGTGTAACAAAATATATTTTGTAGTCAGGTATTATATATAGTGAGATATATATGAAAACACAATGCAATAATTTTATTTTTAAAAAAAATAATAGTGCGAGAACTATTAGACCAAGTTGTAACTATGTATAATTTGTTTATTACTATATAGATGTATGAGATTTAACTCTTATAGATATATTTTTCTCAAAAACATAGATCCATGTCTCTTTCTTCCTCACAATTGAAACTAAGTGAAAAAGAAAATAAAGATAACTATGCAATAGATCATTATCAATAAATCATATTTTATAAAGTGGAAATATAAAATAAAATAAAATGCGAAAAGAAAAAGTTCCTTAAGTATCTATACATAAAAACATTAATAGCATAATGATGCTATAAAGTAAATTATATTTTATCTTATTCTCTTTTTGGCATTTTTAGTAAAGATGATCAACTAAGCAAAGTAAAAGCTTACCAAGAAAGTTCAAATTAACTAAAAATTTGATGGTGGAGACGCTAATTATTTGTAATAAAATGACCAAAATAAAAATAACAAATAGATTTGAGAAAAACATATAAGATTTCTAAAATAAATTTTACCAAACACATGGGATGCAACAGTACAAAATTACTATCCTAAATATTTTTTTTACTTTTTTGATACTCTACAAATAAAATAAAAACTTTATTCACTTTTTGTCACAGTATAGACTATAGAGCAATTACAAAATAAAAAAATAAAAAAAGTTAAGGAACTTATAACAAAAGGCTTTTTATACAAAATTCCAGTAGAAGGGAGAATAATAGGCCCTCCACTTTCTTCAAGACATAGGGAATTATGAAAGACCATACATCCCTTACCCAACCTTTTCTCTTTCTCAAATCTACATTATGAAAGAAGTATATGAAGCTAAAAACATTGTGAATACATCTCTTTTCAGTGGAAGTCCATTGGTAGGCACATTCAAATTCACAGCCATGTATATTTTTGTTTTGATATAAACTCAAATTTTTATTTAAAAAAAAAAAAATCAACCAAAATTCAACAATCTAGGGCCTCCATGAAAGAGTAGTCTAGGAAAAATTTGCTCTTAAAGACTTTGTGGAGAAGCGAGTCTTTATTGTGTAGGAGACGCCTGTTAGGCTTTGAGTTCGTAATGTTGGCAAACCATGACAAAACATGACAAAAACTAAGTCTCCTTAGTTTAGAATGGTCTACATTGAAGCCCATGACAAAAACCTCAAGTTAGGGATAAAAACAAATGAGTTACAAGCTATTTGGTTCGATTGATACTCGATTGATACTAGTGATTTTCGATCGATCGAAAATCGCGTATCAGCAAAATCAGCAAACACAAAAAGGCCATAACTTATTCGTTTGAAGCCTAAATCGCAACCCATTTTTTCGTGTATTTAAAGGACATCATAAGTTAACCCTATGTAGGGTTTCCAGAACATTTTAGAGAGATTAGAGTGCCTCTTGTAGCTCTTTGGTATTTTAGGGCTTTGTACCCAAAAGGCACTCTAAGGTTGTTGCTCATATTGCTATTTTGTGTAAATCTCTTGTGAGATCTAGAGGAACTTTCCTTTACACAAAGCTTAGGGTTTTCAAGGAGGAGATGTTATCTACACCTTGATGATCAACTCAGTTGCTGCCATTGAAGTTTAAAGAAAAACAAGTGTAGGTGCTTGCATTTGCTGGAGAATCCAAGAAAGAAGGAGTCCATGGTCTCGGAACTTACACATAGTCGTGTCAGTAAGTTCTACTGGTGGGTAGCAATAAGAAGTCGAGCGTGGGGGCTTATAAGTCTTATTGTATGAACTTTGATTCTTTCAAGATAGTGAATTCAAGTTTACCTTGAGGATAGTTAGGTTAAATCCTTCCCAGGTTTTTATAGTGTGGTTTCCTGGGTCATCATTTTATTGTGTTATTTACTTTTCCATTGCTTCATACTTGATATGATTATGTGTTTGTGATAACCTAGATTTGTATAATTTGACTAAGTTAATCACTTGGTTAATTAACTAGGTTAATCTGGTTGTGTTAAGGATCTAAAAACTGTTCAAGTGGTATCAGAGCGGGTAGCTCTTTGTTTGAGATCTTTTGATCTCTAAGCTGATCTTTGACCCTTGTTGTCATGGATAATTTGAAGTTTCTTTCTGATCATGTTTCTGCTCATGCCTCTGTTGATTTTATTGATCTCTGTGAAACTCTTCGTAAGAAATTATCTAAATCTTTGAAAATTTCTAAAAAATTCAGGGAAGAGTTAAAATTGGCTAATCTTGAAAAAGAGGAATTGATTGTTATATTAGATGAATCTAATAAAAAGAATGAGTTTTTGAGAAATCAAATTTCCTCTGAAGATGAGAAGATATAAAGCTTGGAATAAGAATTAATTGAATCTAAAGTTAAAATTAAAAATTTAACTAGTACCAAGCCTGCTTTTGATAACAGAAGTGTTTTTGTTTCTCTTAAGCCTAAAATTGAAAAAATTTATATCCCTCCTTTCAAGAGGAATAATAAAGAAAATGTTTATTTTGGTAGGTTAGAAGCTTGCACATGGTCGTGTCAGTAAGTTCTACTGGTGGGTAGGAATAAGAAGTCGAGTGTGGGGGCTTATAAGTCTTATTATATGAACTTTGATTCTTTCAATATAGTGGATTCAAGTTTACTTTGAGGATAGTTAGGTTAAATTTGCCTTAGGTTTTTATCGTGTGGTTTCTTGGGTTATCATATCATTGTATTATTTACTTTTCCGTTGCTTTATACTTGATATGATTATGTGTTTGTGATAACCTAGATTTGCATAATTTGACTAAGTTAATCACTTGGCTAATTAACTAAGTTAATATGGTTGTGTTAAGGGGTCTAAAAACCGTTCAAGTGGTATCAGAGCGGGTAGCTCTTTGTTTGAGATCTTTTGATCTCTGAGCTGATCCTTGACCTCTGTTGTCATGGATAATTTGAAGTGTCTTTCTGATTATATTTCTGCTTATGCCTTTGTTGATTTTATTGATGTTTGTGAAACTCTTCGTAAGAAATTATCTAAATCTTTGAAAATTTCTAAGAAATTCAAGGAAGAGTTAAAATTGGCTAATCTTGAAAAAGAGGAATTGATTGTTAGATTAGATGAATCTAATAAAAAGAATGAGTTTTTGAGAAATCAAATTTCCTCTGAAGATGAGAAGATGAAAAGCTTGGAACAAGAGTTAGTTGAATCTGAAGTTAAAATTAAAAATTTGACTAGTACCAAGTCTGCTATTGATAACAGAAGTGTTTCTGTTTCTCTTAAGCCTAAAGCTGAAAAAGTTTATATCCCTCATTTCAAGAGGAATAATAAAGAAAATGCTTATTTTGTTATATTAGACAAAGGTAAAAGTTCTGATGTAGATGCTGAAGTTTCTAAATTTATGTCTAAACCTGCTGCTAGTATGCAAAAGAAATTTGTTTTTGTGCCTACTTGTCACCTTTGTGGTGTTGTTGGTCATATTAGACCAAATTGTTATTTGTTGATGCAAAAATAGTTCAATACTGATGTTCCTAAATTTGTTCCTATCTGCCACTTTTGTGGTGTCCGTGGTCACATTCGTCCTAATTGTCATAATTTGAAATTTAAGCATTCTGTGTTTCAATCTAGGATATGTGATGATATTTCTCCTACCATAAGTCCATACAATTTTTTTCATATTATTTTGAAAAATTTAAGCTTGTTGGCTTGTGAAAGGAATTTGCAAGATTTCAATATCTCTCAGAAGATTGGTGTAATCCCTCAAATACACTCTGCTTCACATGGATTTTCACCTACAAAACCGTAGACTCATGCTCAATGGGTGAGAAAAGATTCTTCAAGGTGAGTGTTGCTAACTTGTCCTTGATGTAATTCTTTCAATTAATTGTGGACATGTTTTGTTTCTGTTTTTGGTCATGTTTTTTTAGGTTGTTTTTTATTAAAAAAAAAAAATCCAAAAACATTGAAAAATTTCAAAAAGACAAAAATATTTTATTTTGTGTCTTGTTTTATTTTTCTTGAGGATTACATGAATTACAATATCTCTCTCTTGATTTAGAACATGCTTGACATTGTGGAGAAACTTGAATAGTGTGTTATATAAGTACTAAGCTATTTATGATTTTGTATGAGTATGTACTAATTTGTACATGTACTCATAGGTTAATTAAGAAATTGATATTTCTTGTTTGTGTACCCTCTATAACTTAGTTTAGCACTATCATGCATAGTTTTGCATTGTTCATCTAGCACAATGTGTGCCTTTTGTTTTTGGTCATAATTTTTTTTTTAAACCAAAAATATTTTTGTGTTTTGTATTACATATCGTGGATTTGGAATCAAGGTTGGCCACCTTATCTTTACATAACATGTTTATGTACCTTGTTTAGCTTGGATGAGCTTATTTATTACACTTTACTAGTTGAAGCTTTGTAATGCATATTGTGTGGGAAAGATGTTTATGGTGTTTATCACTTTGTCTTAATCTTGAAGTCACATGTTATTTGATTGTCAGACTTGATCCTTTTGAGAAAGGCATAAATAACTATCTCGCCACTATTCACTAGCCAATCATGAATACCTTAGTGCATATTGTAAGATTTTGTGCTCGAGAAAGTGTAATACATGCACAAAAAGAACATAAGGTGTAGCCTTGGTTTAATTGTTTAATGCTTAAAATTGGTGTGTACTATTAGGCTTAATGCCAAATCACATAATTAAAATTGGTGTGTACTATTAGGCTTGATGCCAAATCACATAACTAAAATTTATGTGTACAATATGAGACAAAATTCAAGAAACTTACATAATTGCAAGCTTATATTCTAGGAGATGTGAGAGTTACATGATGTAACTCTTTAGGTGATAGTCTCTTTTGAATTCTATGTGATGGATTTTGTAGACTTTGTAGTTGATTTCTATTCACATATCACCTCACATGTATCTCAAGCTTTTGCTAGTTACACACACTACACAAGTTACTCTTTACTAAACTTGGTACATTTTATTGTGTGTGATCTTATTGTGGCCATCCTAGATTAAAAGTTCCTTGATCTTAATGTAAATGTGTTTAAAGTTTGAGAAATTGGAAATTCTAAAGCTTGAATGTACCCAAATTGGGGATTTTGTTCAAATTGGGTTTAATTGATGAAATTGGCTTGTTGATTTGATGTAATTGATCATTATTATTTGTTCTCTAACTTGTGTGATGATCAATTCGTCAATTTATTTCAAAACATTCAAGTGGTTTTCAAATTTTTTTTTTTTTTTTTGGTTTTTGCTAGAAACTCTATGCTCAAGCCAATTTTGTGAATTTAAACTTATATTGAACTTAGTTTCACTGCATTAGAGCATGCATCATAACATATTTTTTCATGCATCATTTTTGTTTGGGATTCACATGCATTGCATTGTTTTCTGTATCCATCTTGTAGTTTTGCGGTCATAGCTCTCATTTTTTTCACACATAACATGCATACACTTTGCTAAATTAGGTACTCAACTTGATTTAAAAATTGATTGATTAATTTTTTAGTTATGTACTTTTTAGTATATACTATTTTTGATGTGTGAACTATAGAAAATATTTTTCTTAAGAGATATGATGGATAATCAATGTGCAAATATTTTCTCTACTCATGCAACTGTTTATGGGTTACATAGTGTCATATTTGCATTTTATTGAAAGAAAGAATATTTTTTCTTTATGTGTATCCTCAACTTAGTTTTTTTTTTTTTTTTTTAAACTTGGTTTGTGTCTTTTTATTTATCCCCACCCCCTTTATTTTTCCCTAAAACCATTTTTCCCAAAACCGTATTTCCCAAAACTTGTTTTGTTTTTCCTATTTTTATAGGGGAGATATTTTTTTTGACCTTTATGGTTCTTAGGGGGAGTTGTTGCTCTTCATAGGGGGAGTTGTCTCTATTTTCTCTTACTCTGTTGCGTATGTTTTTTGTCTATCTTCTGATTAGGTAGTCTTTGTCAATACGTGACAAAAAGGGGCATACATAGATGACCTGTTTGTTTTGTTTAGGGGGAGAATATAAAAACTTTTTGATGTATCTAACTTAGGGGGAGAGTTAGTTTACTTTTGTTTTTATATTTGTGCTTCATATTATTATTTATATGTCTTTCTTTCCACACATGCATTGATGTGTTCTTTTGAGTGTTTTCAGGAAAGACAGGTACATTCTGATCAAGACCTTCTACCTCTTCTTGCAACTGCTACGTTAGGAGTCTTAGGCTGGGATTTGTGATGTATTTGGGCATTTTATTGTATATAGGTATTATGTTGTATGTGTGTTTTGTCACGGATTGTTAACAAACGTAAAAAAGCCATAACTTATCCGTTTGAAACCCAAATCGCAAGTTGTTTTTTCCAGTATTTAAAGGACATCATAAGCTAATTATAGATATGGTTTTCAGAGCTTTTTAGAGAGATTAGAGTGCCTCTTGTGCCTCTTTGGTATTTTAGGGTTTTACCCAAAAGGCTCTCTAAGGTTGTTGCTCATATTGCTGTTTTGTGTAAATTTCTTGTGAGATCTAGAGGAGCTTTCTTTTACACAAAATTTAGGCTTTTCAAGGAGGAGATGTTATCTATACCTTGATGATCAACTCAATTGCTACCATTGAAGCTTAAAGAAAAACAAGTGTGGGTGCTTGTACTTGCTGGAGAATCTAAAAAAGAAGGAGTCCGTGGTCTCGGAGCCCGTGGTCGTGTCAGTAAGTTCTAATGGTGGGTAGCAATAAGAAGTCGAGCATGGGGGCTTGTAAGTCTTATTATATGAATTTCGATTCTTTCAAGATAGTGGATTCAAGTTTATCTTGAGGATAGCTATGTTAAATCATTCCCAGGTTTTTACCGTGTGGTTTCCTGGGTCATCATATCATTGTGTTGTTTACTTTTCTGCTGCTTTATACTTGATATGATTATGTGTTTGTGATAACCTAGATTTGCATAATTTGACTAAGTTAATCACTTGGCGAATTAACTAGGTTATTAACTGGTTGTGTTGAGGGGTCTAAAAACCATTCAATGCCAAGCTTGTTTAGCTAACAAAGCATCATTGAAGAGAGCCAAATCTTTAAAGCCCATACCACCATCAAATTTGGATTAGATAAGTGTCTCCCATTTAACCTAATGAATTTTACGCTTATCACTTCATTGCCCCTACCAAAATTTCCGAATAAGACTCTCCAATTTAGTACAAAGCTCTATGGGAAGTTTGAAGTAACTCATAGTATAGACGGGGATTGCTTGTACGACTGCTTTGACCAAGATCTCTCTCCCAGCCTGAGATAATAATTTTTCCTCCCACCCTTGCAACTTTCTCCAGACCTTCTCCTTAATGAAGTCAAAGCTGGCTTTTCTCCTCCTCCCTACAAAGGATGGTAACCCAAGATACTTCTCATACTGTTTGATCTCCAGAACCCCCAAAGCTTGTTTGATATGCTCCCTTTTTTCTTCTGAAGTGAGCTTACTGAAGAAGATGGTGGTTTTATTCCTATTTATTTGTTGGCCAGAACAGCTCCCATATACCTCCAAAATCTCCAAAATATTATTGCATTCCTGTTCTGTGGCTCTGCAAAAAAGTAGACTGTCATCTTCAAAAAGAAGATGTGTTAGTCTAGGGTCGTTTCTACATAAAGCAAAGCCCTTAATATCTCAATAGTTGACTACTTGGACAATCAGACCATTTAAACCTTTAGTACACAGCAAGAGCAGAAAAGGAGATAATGGGTCGCCCTGTTTGATACCCCGGGTTGCAGTAATCATGCCTTTAGGTTCCCCATTAATCAGGATGGAATAGGAAACAGTAGTAATGCAAAGCATCATCAATCGAACCCATTTTCCAGCAAACCCCATTTTCCTCATCACTGCTTCCAAATAAACCCACTCCACTCTGTCATAAGCTTTGCACATATTCATCTTTATGGCCATATAATCATCTTTTCTAGTGTGCCTCTGCATGCTATGTAAGGACTCAAAAGCCACCAAAATATTATCTGAAATAAGACGACTTTTTGTGAAAGCACTCTGATATTTAGTAATAATATTTGGTAAGATTATTTTGAGTCTATTTGCTAAAACCTTTGAAAATTTTTATACAATACATTACAAAGGCTAATAGATTCAGACACAAATTCCGGATTTTTAACCTTTGGAATAAGAGTAATAAAAGTATGATTAAGGTTAGCAGGCAAAGATGTAGAGTTTAAAAAATAAAGCATAGAAGAGGTGACATCCTCACCTAATAAGTCCCAATAAGTTTGATAGAAAATAAGGGGCATACCATCTGGGCCCGGAGCTTTTAGGGGAGCCATTTGTTTAATTGCATCATGCACCTCTGAATCATCAAAATCAACCACCAATTTTGCATTCATCTCCTCATTAATAATGGTACTTATATGCTGAGTGGTATTCTCTAAATTAGTGGGGTTGGCCGAATGAAATATCTCCTGATAGTAAGCCACAATATTTTCGGCCACTTCATCCTAACTATGACACCAAGTGCCATCAACTTTCTTTAGAGAATGGATAGAGTTACGTCTAAATCTTTGAGTGGCACGTGCATGAAAGTACTTCGAATTCCTATCACCGTACTTAGCCCACTGAACTTACATGTGATCAAAATGGTGGATGGTCATCTATATATACTGGCAGATATTTATGCTCAAGGATTTCTGTCTTGATGGCTAGCGGTGGAGCGTTGTTGTTCTTGGTATATACAATAAAATACAAATACTGTATTGAAAATAGTCTACACCCTTTCTAATGTTTTATTGCAGTTCTCTATTGTTTCTTTTTCTTTTTGGTTTTATTACACCTCGAAAACACTGTTTTGTTTTGCCATGTCAATTACTTTATGAGTGATCCAGATCCCATAGCACAAATTTAGAATCCATTGAAAAACAATAATTTATGAGTTTCAAGAATCAAACTGCCAAAATCTTGTGCGATAAGAGCATATAGCACCAAGGCTGAGATCATGATCTCATTGTGAGGAAGTTTTGCCAAAATGCGTCTTTTTTTTTGTTTGACTAATCTTTTTGTTCTTTAGTCATATTTCAAGAGATGCTCTAATGATCATCATATAAATATATGATAAAAATAAATAAATCATATAATTAATTCTCTGCATGAAATCCATGCAAAAGCAGTAAATGATTTTCCAATCTAGTAAAAATAATGAAAGAAAAGGTAAGACAAAAAGGGAAAAACATAAATCAACATAAAACACTCCAAAGTTCAGGAGGCGTGTGGACATTTTTCCCCTACAGAGAGAGCTCAAATGGAAAAAAAAAGTATGAGATATGAACGGGCCGAATCTATTTCTTCAATTATCTACATATATAATTTTGATGTGCATAATAAACAATTATTTTTTCTTTCAAGACAATCTTTTGAGTTATTAATTGTCTTCATAGTTATTAGTTACCACCCCTGTCGTGACATTTTTTGTTTAAAATAAATTCACAAGTAGGATTTTCGTAACCTTTTATTTTATTTTTTTACACTTTTGGTTATGTATTAGTATGTTCTAGAAGTGACATTTTCCATTAAAAAAAAATCACAAATAGGATTTTCTTAATCTTTTATTTTTTAAGTTTTGGGATAGAAACAAATTTTGCTTAGTACTCTTAGATAGTGACGTACAAGAAATTTCATTAAGATGGAATTGGAATAATTGCTACCAACCAATTTTATAACACAAAATGTGAGGTCCACAAATGTTGTTTAGAAGACGTAATATGCATAAAGTTATTGCACAAACCAAACCATAATTATATATTTTCCAAACTACTAAGATGATTTGCCAACCTAGTAACAATAGAGACAGACAAGATAAGACAATGGCAAAAAACATAAATCAACCATATATCTTACACTTGTTTATTTCTACTATTTTATATCCATATTCACAATTAATATGCAAAAATATACATATTTTAATATATAAAAGTGGATGTAAAAACAAATA
>NW_027070444.1:0-36280 GCF_002906115.3 Quercus suber
GACTGCTACATAAGTTGAAATTGTGTTTGAAACCATGTTTTAAAACATGGTTTTACAATTTTAACTAAAACCTTGTTTTTAAAACATTGAAAACATTTTGGTAGGCCCTACTAGTTTTTCTCCCAATAATCTATCCAACCAAACACCTCATTAAATTTATTTTCCTCTTGTTTTCACTTTTTATTTTTCTATCATTCCTACAATTTACCCAACCAAATGAACCCTTAGACAACATGCCGTGCAGCTACCTCTCCAACTATCTTCAGCCAATATGCATTGTCATTTGGTTTCTAAATTTAAAACATTTCCTTATTTATATTTAAAATTTTATCGTCTTTTTGTGCCAATGCTCTGATGCCATATGTTTTCATGTGAAGAGTAATGCTACATCAATCGTTTGTAAAATAGTTTGTGTCTGTAACATTACTCTTCATGTGAAATGTTTGTGCGTCCTGAACAGAGGACTTACCATAATAGTTTGTGCCTACAATATGTTTACTCAGTGTTAGGTTGCATTGTTTCGTGGATTTTAGGCAGAACACTGGCATCATCAATGACACCTGATGCCCGGGATTCTTCCATTCCCAAACTATTGAATTTAATTCAAACAAAAAAATATGAAAAAGAAAGAAAAGAAAAGGCAAGCAGTGTAGACTCGCACCAGGCCATTCAAACCACAGCTGTTATGAGACCTAAAGCCAATGAGAATTCACGCACAAAACATATGGAATTTTCTTTCCACTTAAATTGGAGGCAAAAAAATATTACATGCTACAAAACAGCAGATTATTATACTGAGTATTTTGTTACAACAAATTCATTTGTCTGTGAGACTCAAAATCTAGATAGTCTTGATTTCCCTGCCCACTAAACCCGCCATACATATCAAAAACCTTATCATCTGAAGTCATAATGCTCCCTTCTCGTCTAAAACCCTCCATCGGTGAGGCCCAAGCAGCTGGAGTTGAGGGGTTAGAGGTGGAAGCTTCTTGGTTTAGACCAAGAGCACCCGGATTTTGAGGTGAGTTTCCAGCAGTCCTTCTATTGGAGGAATTGGCCGTAGTCAGGGGGATGGATGCTGACTGCTGCTGTTGAAGTTGCTGCTGGTTCTTCATTGGTGACTTGGGCCGGAGAGACTCTATTTCAGGGGTTGTCACAACAAGATGAGGTGCCTCTGGGGGTGGATTTCGTCCTCCCCCTCCCAGCCAAACTTTACCATCCTTGTCAGAAAAGTTCCTGACATATGCCTGAATGCCAACCAAATCCAAATCAGAGTTCTGGTTAGGAAAACAAACCAATAGAACCCAAGAAACAAGTATGAACAAAGGATTAAGGTCCTAAACTTTTATTTTTTTTCATAGATAGTACTGATCCAACCAGTGATTCATACTGTAGGATGGTGATGATAGGTTTTCCATAATATATAGAAAGAAAGCATAGTGACAATAATCCTGATTTTGGGACATGAAGGTCTGCAAGATTTGCCTATTTTTCAGCATAGTGTTTTCTAATGGAAGTAGATTTTCTGCATCAGAGTAATTTTTTGATTGGTTACTTTGCACAAGACAATAATAAGACTATATAAGACACAGCAGATCAAATATGTGTAAGAAATGTATCCCCATTCATGTCAAATTCTGAAATCTGAACTGAGTGCCAAATGCTCAAGTATGTTAAGGTTGTAAGATAATTCCATTAAGACCAAATATTGATTAACATACCTCACTATTAAAATTTGACGAGGATAGTTCTTTGCCAACAGTCAGCCATCCAGACCGAATATTGTGGTCTTCACCGAAGAGCTCAAGTCTTCTGCGGCCAAGGGCAAAATGCTCAATAATTCTATACATGTCGTCAGGCTTTTGGGTTGAACCTGCAATTCCATTGGCACACACCTTATGTCAAAAGAGATCATTTCATCACTATACATATAAACCATTAAAAATATATAAACAATGTTTGTAAACAAGAAGATATGTCATACAAGTCATTATGCTGCAATTTTAAACAACAAATAGTATGCTGCAGTTTTAAACAACAGTCTCATGCCAAAATTGTTTACTACGCTAAGAACATCTCTAGCAAATTCATCAAATTTTTGTACTATTTAGAAACTGAACAATGACTTTTACCTTTTATCTACCCACTTTTTCAAATACACTTTCCAACAGATTCTCTATCACATTCTCCATCTCATTTAAATATTATTTCTTTATTCATTATTTATTCTTTTTTTAACAACTACACATCTTCCAACATTTTTTTATTCAACACCTAATTATTATAATAGAAAAAAACATTTGAAGAATGAACAATAGCCCATTAGATTTGATGAGCTATTGATCATGAGCCAAAAAAATTTTAGATTTTAAAGAATCTATTGGAGACTATTTTTTTGGTCTCATTCTATATTATAGAGAATATTTTGCCTTTAGCTATACCATTGGAAATGCTCTAATTAAGAAAAATAATGAAACCCACGTAAACCCCTAAACCATTTGCAAGGTTTCCTTTTTGCCATCATTTTCTTCAAACATAGTGGAATTACTATATGTACTTCTAGACATTCGCAATATTTTTTCTGCGATTCTTTTCCTCCATTCTATTCTCTCTCTCTCTCTCTCTCTCTCTCTCTCTCTCTCTCTCTCTGTATATATATATATATATATACACATATTAAAATTGCTTTAGAAACCCCTTCCAGGATTAATTTTTTTCCCTTTTTTTTTTTGACCCTAAAAACGCATCTGTTTTTTAGAATGAGACTAAACATTATTGCCAGTTCATGTTGCTTTACTGTTTTTCAAAATTATTTTTAGGATCTACCAGTCCTAAGCAGCAACTAGACCATAACAGGGTTAGTATGTTCACCTTTACTAACATTAAAATTATGATAAAATCAAATGCTTTCCTTGTAAAATTTGAAGTCTTTTTTTTTTTTGATAAGTAAAAATTTAAGTCTAGTTATGGCAGAGTTTCTGCAACATAGGTCAATGGTGTCAAAGATATTACTAGGGATACTGACCATAAGGAGGCTCCTCGGCAATTATTACATCAGTATCAATGTTGGCATGGATTATGTGACCATCAGTACTGCGACGAACGGTTCCCTTGATGCCCATCAAGCAGTGTTCCTTTGCCATAATGACAATACAAAAAACAATTTAGGAAAATAATACATGCATCAATAAAGCATTTAATGAAATAAGAAAGGATGCAAGGCAGCAATTTTTTTTCCCCCTTTTTGATAAGTATAGGTGAGGCAGCAACATGAAGCTGCAGACACTCAAAACATTTTTTTTTAATAAGTACTACAGACACTCAAAACGTACAAGGAAAACATTGAACCAACCTTTGAGTGTTGAAATAAAGTATGAGAATCATGACGCAACCCTGGTGTTGCAGTAGTTTTGTTTGTTTTAACCCAACAAATATCCTCACACCTACGGAATCCCCACTACAGCACCCAAAAAAGAATTATTAATTTAAAGGTACACATAATCAATCTCATAATATAAATTGCAGCCAAAAAGAAAAGGCTAGTCCTATATGTAATTATAAAATTTTTAAAAAAATAAAAATAAAAAATCTAAAGGCTTGATTATACACCTTCTTTAGACATTGACGGCCCTGCTCAAGGCCCACACCATCACCAACCCAAAGGAAGATAAAAGAAGGTGTGTCTGCTATTGCCTGTGAACACAAGAACAAAAAATTAGACATGTGAGTCAAAAGTGAAAGAAATTTATTTCAATACATGCAAATTGTCTATATGGTCATTTCATTGTCCCAGAGGTTAATGCAAGTTACATAATAAAATTCCAATTCAGGTTTGTTGGTATGGATATTATCATATCATAAACCTAATAATATAATTTCTTAGCATTTATCATTCTACAAGATGAAGTGATTAGAATTACTTGTAGCAAGTTCTACCATTACTTCTAAAAGGCACACACCGAACAAGTACGAAGAATATGTTTATTTCTATTTATAAGACAATTGGGGAGAAAAAGTTATCTGCAAAAAGATCACCTCGATCTTAAGATTCATTATTTCTTCGAACGTCCAGTAGTTCATATGGTCAGCCACACCGGGAGCGCGATGAACATATTCCTCCCATGGGGGGTCCACAAGAATGACATCAAACTTGGTTCCAAAGAACTCTGGGGACAGTTCAAACTCTTTCAGGTCACATTTGTGATACATAGGAGAAGAAGCAGATTTAGAAACAATCTCATCTTTTTTCTGTATAAGCTCCCTAAGCTTAGGGTAATCCTCAACAACATTTGTAAGCTCCAGCTCTCTAATGAAATTCTGGGGACGCATACCAGTGTCAACAAAATTTTGAGAGTAATCATTCTGCTCTCCTCTAGAAGGAGCTTTACCAGGAGGCCCACCACTTTTAGGTGGAACCCAACCCCCTGGAGTTTTATCAAGTGGAGTTCCTCGTCCCATTGCCCCAGCAGCATTAAAACCAGGGCCAGAAATGCTAGGAGTTACTCCTCTTCCGGGGCCAGGGCCAGGGCCAGGTTGATTGAAATAGATAGCAGAGGGTGAATTCCCCAAATTAGGAGGAAACCTTGGACCTGATGGTCCAGGAGGAACAGGAGAGAGGCCAGGTGCAACAGCTAACATATTCATATCAACACCTCGAGCCCCAGGCCAAACAGGCGGACTAAATGGCTGATGAATGAAGACGCCAGGTGACATTGGTGGACCTGGAGCAGGTTGCATACTAGGGTTAAGTTGCTGCATTGGTCCGGGTGGAGGAATTCCAAGAGGTCCAAAAGGCGATCCCATTATTGGCAATGGTATTGCCACCTGTTGGTTGTCTCTCCCAGTTGGCCTACCTCTTCCGCCTCTCCCAACTCTACTCCCTTTTACTCCTTGTGAGGCCGCTCTATTGAAGGACCCTAGATCCTGGTTTCCATAAGGAGGTTGTGAACCACTACCGGAACTTTGGCCACCAGCACTGCGACCAGACATAGCACCTTTCTGGCCCCTACCTTTTCCTCCATGGAAATCAAAGTCATCCCTCCATGAATTTTGATCTCGCATGGAGGTACCATCATCTGTATATCTTTCCTTTGAATCTTCACCAGGTGGCCCAGAGCTATATATATCACTCCTTCTAGCCCTGTCATCCATATATGCCCATTCTTCATCATTTGGTGTTAATTTCACATCAGATTGCTGAGCAACTTCATTTCTCCTGGCAAAGTTGGATCCAGAATCAGGTCTTCCATAATCCAGAGGCTTGGTTTGAATCTCTATCACATCATAATTCTCATTTGAAATTCCAAAGTTTGATGAGGTTTTCACAGCTTCACCCCTGCTTCCATCTTTCCTATTACCAGACCGGCCATGGGGCCTTTCATTGTCGGTCCTCTCACGACCATGTCTTGGCATCTCCCACTCTCTGCCATGATCATAAACAATATCACCATTCTTTGAGTCTTTATCGCTATTGATGGGTTGCCTTCTTTTCCAATTCTCTTTGGAAACTTCATGGTCCCTATTTCTGTCACTCCAGCTATCATCTCTGCCTTTCAATCTATCATCCCTATAACCATCCTTTTCCAGTTCCTTTCGCTTGAGGTTGAAACCTCTTTCACTATCCATCTCAGAGTGATCTGTCTCTTGATGGCGCCTACCACTCCTCTCAGGGGTCCTTGACCTCCTGGAGTGCCCCACTTCTCTTGCATTTTTATCCCTCATCCGCATATTTCTATCTTCATCAGCACTTAATGTTCTGTCCCGGCTTTCAGCAACATCTTGAGTCGGAGTTCTCTGCTGTTTATGCTTCTCAGTTTTTTCCCTGCCTGATCGGTCTTCATGAGTAACGGGACTAGCCCTATTATCTTCTTCAAGCACCTCTGATCTCACCTTGCTCTTACTCCTCTCAGCATCAGCTCTTCTCTCTTCTCTATTGCTAGATTTCATACCCTTCTCACTGTTTGAATCTACGCCCCGGCTTTTACTCTCACTGGGTTCATTCCTAGCAGACACGCTTCTCTCTCTAGCACTCTCATACTTAGGATCAGACAACTTACGGTCTCTAAGCTCAGTTCTTTCGGAAAAATTTTCTTCGGCTTTCTTGCCAGCATCAGATTCATCCCATTTTCTCCTCGAATTTCTCAGCTCCTCAGAAGATCCATGACCCTTCTCTCGACCAGTTTCCCTCCTCTCTGAATACCTGGAATCTCTATCAACCACTTTTTCAATCTCTACATCATGGGATCTTTCTTCTTTGCTTTTAATCCTGCTTTGAGAACCCTCATGCTCCGAAAACTTGGATGCTGTTTTTCTTTTCTCACTTTCATCAGCTCGACCATGCCCTCTACTCCCCAACTTATCTACACCATCTTTCTTGTTCTCTAATTCTCCATCTTGGTACCAGTTGCTCAACTTTTCCAATGTATTCTCTTCTTGTCTTTTCTTGATCTGCTTAGAGCGCGACTCTTTTCTTGAGTCGTGATCCTCCTCATCGCTACCCGCTCTACTAGATCCACCTGACCGTTTCCGACCCTCATTTCTATCCCCAGAACTTCTTCTTCTTCCATCTAACCCTTCAGCATCTTCTCCATTGCTCAGTTTTCTTGACCTACTTGACCTATGCTTTCTCTTATCACTGCCCTCCCACTCTTCATCATCAAAAGCCCTATCGCTCTTCACGTCCAAACCATCCTCTACATCCCGTTTCACATAACGACCTCGTTCAGGTGAATCCATCGTAAGCAAAACCGTCAAATTACAGTTAACGCTTTAGATAACGAGCTTACTTCCACAGCAGGTCAATATGTATGAATAACCTACCAACAAATAATCCTGAAACCAAATCAAAAATGAAATAAAAATTTGAAAGAAGCCAAGGAGATAAAGTAAAATACCAAACCAAACCATTCACATAAAAGGTCTCGAACTCTAAGGTCCTATGACTTAAGATTCGAAACCAATAAAACACAAAATTGGCTAATCCCATTGTAGTAGTCTTTGGCAGCACATGAACATTCAACCACAATCAAAGTAAAAAATTGCAAGCTCAGACCAAAATTAACGAAACTACCCAAATCCCAATGAACTTAGGAAAAAAAAAACCCTAAAAAACTTGAATCCCAACATCTGAACCCATCATTGCACCAAATAAAACAACCAAAACCAAACCCTCCGTTTGGTTGCCAAGAAACCCAAGAAAGAAAGAGAAGCAAGATACAATATTGAACATAAAATTTAGTAGCGAATTTGAAGAATTCGCCAGATGCCCAGCTAAGCTACATGAAAACCCAGTTTCAATACTTGGCTGAAACTCATAGTTCGTCGGTTGTCTTTCCCTAACATTTTTCTCAGCCACCAAACACAACATAGAAAAACTCAAAAAAAATTTAGTTCTCGGATACAAAACGGAACAACATACAAGACCCAGATACTAGATTTTGAATATTAAAGCAGACAGAATCCTTTAAAAAAAAAATGGCCACGTGAAACAAAAAAAACAATGAATTTCCTAAAACAATTAATTCATGAGTGAGAGTGAAAGAGTACCTGAGTTTTGGGATTGAAGAGATGAAGAAGAAGAAGAAGAAAGTGAAAAACCTCTTATTGGGGGTTTTTTTTTTTTTTTTTTTGCTGTTGTGTTTTTTCAAAGACACAACAAAAATAACAATCTTAAATAAATGTTTTAGTACTCTAACCCATGTCAGCCTTCTCTTTTACCCAAACCAATGGGCCTGACCCAAACAAAAAAACCCAGACAAAAAGACGAAGCCCATGACCAATCTTACTTAGCCCACCCTTGCGGTAGTTAATACAAATTTCGGCCGTTTCAGTCCACTACGTTCCTCTTCTTTTTTATTTGTGTGTCACTGTGTTTGTACTCTGTCCTCCACTTGTGTCAAGATATTTTCTTTGTTTTCATTTTGTGAGCCCAAGTAATGCTCCTTCCTTTAAAGCTCTTTTGTTTTGTCCACTGGAGTTTTTTTTTTTTTTTTTTTTTGAGCCCCATGTGACTTACAATAAAAACTGGAAACATTCAGCCTTTTATCTTTTTTTTTCTTTTCTTTTGAGAAGATTTTAAACATCTTTCAATGTTCCGATCACTAAAATGAGTTATATTGGTGTCACATAAGGTGGAATAATTTATGCTACAACTCGCCCATGTAACAAATTTTGAGTGGTAGAGAAGTGATAGTGGATTCACTATCAACTCGCCATGTGGACGAGTTGTGACACAAATTGTGTCATTTTATGTGGCACAAGTATAACTCCACTAAAATGAACATCTAGGTTTGTCATTTTTTTTTCCATATTATTACTCTTATTATATTCAATACATAATTGAACTAATACTTCTTGTTGTTGAACTGGTATTTTAACTTAAAGATTACATATTAGTTGAAATATTTACTTATAACTTTAAAACCCTTAATTATTTATTATATGGGTTTTTTTAATCACTAATATATATATATATATATATTGGTAACCCCAAAACCGAAATAGCATGCAATGGTACGCTGAAATAAACCGATACTGAAACATTCTGTTCCAATGGATAAATCGAAACAGTATTTATAACATTAACTTAGTAGAAACCAATTGGGTCATGGATAAATTATATAGTTTTTTTTTTTATTTTTTATACATACATAGAATTTTTTCAACTTATGGACCTATGGTGTTATAATTAACTCAAACTAAAAAGTTTTTTATTTTTTATTTTTTTAATTATTATATAGGATAAAGTAAGTTTGTAGTCTAAAGTTACAACTTCAACTAAAAAAATTAATATGACTATATATTTTGAAAATATAATCATTGAATTGTACGTTATTTATATTTATAGCTCACATATCAAATTTTGTATCAATTGAATGTTATTTATTATTTAATTCATAAACTTATTTTTTATATTTGCATAACTTTGGACTATAAAAACTTAAAATTTAAATATTTGATTCATGACATAACTATTGATCTTCGATCTTCTAGAAGTTTTGCAAGCATAAAGGATACAAGAATAAAATATAATTTAATGATGAATTTGTTAAAATTCACATCTAATAAAAAATATATTGAGTAGAGTTGTAGTTTTAGGCTACAAAAAAGTTTATAGCCAAACTTTTTCCAATTACACATGTGATAGATTTTAACTATGGCTTTATGATTGTACTTTATCATAAAGTTAAAACACTCTTATCCCAAAAAAAAAAAAATTAAAACACTATTTAGCTTTTTGGTGCAAGCAAGATTTGATTTTTTTTTTTTTAATTTTATGGAGAAGATAAATTTAATCTTAATTATGGCCTCTATGATTGTTCATTATCATTAGAACAATATTTTAATTGGCTTTTTAGTATAGGCGGGATTTGAATCCACATCTTTTATTTATGACGTATTTGAATACTGCTTATTTTGCTAAAACTGAAAAATTATTACTGAAAGTAATGTAAATAAAAGTAAAAGTTAATTGAAATAGTACAATGGAGCTCATGAATAGTATCAAAAAGTATGAGACCCACCAAATTTTCAGCAAAATGCAAAATCTTTTCTTTAAAACGCAATCCAAACACATGCTCAATAATAAGATATTTTACTAATTGAGCTCATTGTAATCCATCATTATAAAATAAGGGATTAGGTTCAAATTCCACCTGCACTATCATCAAATAAGAATGAGTTTGAATTCCACTAGAACCAAAAATTAATTATTGTCGTGGCATAATAGCAAAGAGAAATTAAATTTTGCATGTAATCAAATACTATATAGTTTTAAAAATGGATTATTTTTATGAATTTCATAAAGTTTTAAAAATGGGTCATCTTACTATGCATAAGATCTGTACAGATCAAGTTCCTAGCTCAACTAATTAACTTAGATGCATTCACATAGATTAAGTTTTGCCAAGTTGAATTTGATTCGTAAAGCGAGCTCTCTTGACAACTTTCCACAATATCTCATGGTCGTAGAAGGCTATATGGCCTTTCTTAATTAATACACCTTTAAACAGTGCCAGCCCTAGATATTTTGAAGCCTTGAGCGAGAACTAAAATGAGACATTTTTTATATTTATGTATTAATTAAATTAATATTTATTTAATATTTTTATATTATAATATATTTCATTTAAAATCTACTGTTCTTGTCTTTTGAGATGTAAATTGACTCATTAAATTTTTGTATTCAAGTTCTTCTAACATCTCATTTTCAGTCGATAGTATAGCTAATTATTCACTTAATCTTTTTTGAGACATTGTCAATCTTAGATATGATTTTATTAATTTTAATTTTAAAAAACTTCTTTTTACAGAGGCAACTTTAATAGGTATTATTAGTAAAATTTGTAAAATTTTTATATAATTTAGTATGTCAATTGGAGTATATTTTTTAATTTGTAAAATTTCTTTTAAAACTTTTAACTTTGAAAATAAATTTAAACCATCAATATCATAATAAACATCATGTTTGAGAAAATATTCAAGTTTAAGACAGTATTTTTGCAAACTATCATCATGTAGCTGAGAGAGAGACACAAAGAGCAAAAGTTGAGAGAGAGAGAGGCAAAGAGCAAGAGTGAGAGTGAGAGAAAGAAAAGGTGTAAGTAAAATTTTAGGAATTTGAGATTTTTGATTTGTTTTGATTTGAGATTGTTTTGTGAGTAATTTTTTACATTGAATTTGCATTTTATCCTGTTGATTTTTTATTTTTCTAGAGGTTAAGGATAATATTTTTGAGATAATTCATTTTTGTTTAGATCAAAAAAGTATTTAGGATACTAATGTTTATAGGGACATTCCAAATTTTTTGTTTTTTGGTCATACTGATGTATTAGATTTTTTGAAATTTCTTCTGAAACTATTTTTTATTTTTCTACTACTCCTTCTTTATTAAAATTTTGGGCCCCCTTTCACTTGGAGGCTTTTGACAATGACCTAATTGGCCTAGTGAAAGGGTGGGCCCTACCTTCAAATCCCTCATAGTGCGTGGTTGAATGTCTCATAGTGTGGACAAAAATTATTCAACAAGATTCGTGCGTGCTCATTTGATTAGGGGCATTCATTTATGGGACTAAAATTATAACTTAGAAAATAGGACTACGATTCACCAAATGTTATATCACAGGCAATAGGCATCAAAGAATTTAATTTAATTTTTTTCAAATAAAGTATACATATAGGGATGGGCCAGCTCAATTCAACCCAAATCCATGTAAATCCTCAGCTCAAAACATAACAAATTTTAGTTTAGAAAATAAAAAATAAAAAATAAAAATCAATGGTGTTTTTTGTTTTTTGTCTTTACTGTTAGATAATTGCATCTTAATGTATTAAGAAATTAAATAATGATTGATTTTGTGTATTTGTTTTGATTGCTAGTTTGTTAATATTACATGAATGCTTTTTTTTTAAAGAGTTTTTTTGTTCTTATACTTTGGCCCCTAGCTTGAAATTTCGAGTCTATCCACTTAATTACTAGGTTTTAACTACCCCTAAAGTCTAATAAAGAGAGAAAATATCATTTGATTAGCCAACACTCCTTGGCATCAAAGGCTGAAGGATTTGTTATATTTGTATTTGGCAATTACTCCTCTCTCTGTTTGTCTATCTTGGTTGATTTCTTAAACAAGCACCACATTTCTAAAAAGGTGACCATTTTGTGTCCGCAAGAGGAGATTTCAAAAGTTAATTATCACAGCAATGCAAATCTTCACCAATCAGAAATCATGATATATATTCAATCATACTCTCATTCTCATATCAGCTAGATCCAAGATTTGTATGGTTCTCAATCATTGATATATTTAATCACACAAGAGTACAAGGCAGCCGCAATTTGTAAGTGATCATACTCGTAAGTTGACAGAGCTTTAAGCCTCTGACTCTTCATCATTTATCCCATTATAAAGGGAACAATATTACAGTTCACATTAATAACAATTAATACATACATATACATATATACATAACTTATTCAATTAAATAAACTTAAGATTTTACTAACGAGTGTTCTAAGAGCACACAATAGTATATCAGTTTTAGAAAAAATTTTATCGGGAATTAAAAAAGTTTTAATAACTTTTTCAATTTTCGATAAAAATTTTCCAAAAACAGAATTGTTTAACGGAACCCATAAACTTAATTGATACCTACCACAACTTCAAAGTCCCCAAACCAAACACAAAATGCCAAAAACAAGAAGAACAAGCACATGCATACATACGCTCCCTTAACAATCCCAATATACTAGCTAGCTTATACCAACACATCACTCCTATTCTGATTTCAGTGTTTCAATGTGAAAAGTGAAAACCTACCCAACACAGAGAAAACTAAAATCATCAACCCCTAGCTAGCGAGTTAAACCTCCATAAGAAATTCCTTATCTTTGTCCAACCTCTCCATAGTCTGAGCTTCCAAGCTAATCTCCACATCAATGCTCCTCCCACCACTTTTTCCTTGGTACAAATACACCATCCCATCAAACCTATTATTGGATCCACTCCTCACACTCTCAGGCTTTCCCCACCCAAAATCCACATCATAAACCTTAAACCTCGGCGAGCTCCCGACCGCCACGCAGTTCACTCCGGCATCCTTAAACTGAAAGATCTTAGGCTCACTCTCCCACTGCTTGTTACGTTCATCAATGGCTTTAGCATTGTGGTTTTCTATGGCTTTCTGAATCGCTGAAGCTCCGAACTCCGGTGGGTTCGCCGATAACAGCCCGGCAGCCGTGACGGTGAACACGGCTTGGATTAGGTTCCCGAAGTAGCATTCGGGCATCGGTGGGTCGACCCTTTTCCGGCAATCGGCGAAGACAGTGAAGACAGTGTAGTCTTCGGGTTTTAGTTCACGTGCATGGGTCACATGGCGCCAGATATGGACGGAGAGTGATTGGAATGTTGAGAATGGTTTTGAGCCGTCCGATGGGGGGTTGGAGTTGACTTTTGACTTGATCTTGTCGATGTCTGATTCGGAGAATTTGAAGACTTTTTCTCTGAGTTGTGGTGGGCTCGGCTTTGCTTCCCCGTTGGATTTTGATGCTAGTGGGTCCGGTGGGGCTGTGAGGTCGAGCTTCACGCGCGTGTTGCGCGATTTGGTGCGGTCGAGGAAGGGCGGGACCGAGACAGAGGCGGCCCCGCCACAAACCTCTGCCCATGAGCTCATGAAATGCCACGTGGAAGTTCCGTCGAGGATCGCGTGGTTGAACGCGCAGCCCATTGCGAGTCCATCTTTCAGCTTGGTTAACTGTGGCCAGGAAAAAGCAACCAATAATTATCAATAATTTTGGTAAATAAAAAAAAAAAAATGGTTCATCAACACCGTTGAATCGTTGATGGCCTTCAAGAAAGCAAAAGATCAATGGTGATGGCATATGAGATGAATCATGAAAGTGACAATTTTCTTCATAATATTTTTTTATCACTTTTTAAAGTGGTAAGTTGTAGTTATTAAAATAATATTTATTTGACATGAGTTAATTCTTGATAATTTTTTACCATGCATAAATTATAATATATCATTTTAATAATTATGAAAAAATTATAATAAAAAAAATTGTATTGATCGAAGATGAAAATGTAAAGCATAGTTAGATCTCAACATGAATCACTACAAACTGAAGTGGGAAGATGTTGCCTGCTCAATTTCATATTGTTTGCGGAGTATTTAATTTTTGACATATCTTTGAAAAAAAAAATTATTTTAAAAATAATTTTAATGTAAACAATCTTGAAAACTTATGAAAATAGTACAGTAAAAAAATAATATTCCTTAAAAATTTTGATTGGTTATATACACTAGGTTCTTGCATACTTGTTCTTAATGGATTGGGCCCCCTATGTTCCTCACCCACCAACAACAATCCCGCCAAACCATGTGCCTAGTATGGTGTAAAAGATACTCCTGTCTTATCTTTCCAACGTAGAAATAGAATTCGTCGGTCTGGATAGGACTTATTATTACTGAAACTAAAAATACTGTAACAAAATAATTTTTAAATATATGAATAGTACTGTGGGATTTATTTTTAATATTTTTTAGTGTGTAAACAGTAATAAATAGTGTGTAAATAGTAATTTTTGTCCTCTATATAGTAAATTTATGTGATGTTACTGTTCACACGCTGGGAAAAAAAAATCTAAAAAACGCAAAACGTAAACGCCACTTTCAGATGAAATCAAACGCTCACAATATCTCAATTCTCATCTACGTGTTCATCTTTAGTGGCTGTTTGACAAAAATTAATTTTGTCAACTTACTTTATTATTCAGTTTATTTTTACTACTATTTATAAGTCTCATTTTATTTTTTAGTATCATTCATGGTTCTCACTGTCCTATTTCAACTAACTTTTACCTTTATTTATAATATTTTCATCAAAAAAAATTTCAGTTTCAACAAAATATGCGAATCTATACAATTTCTTTAATTTTTAATATTATCTTACTTTTCACAATATAGAAAAACAAGAATTCTATTAAAAAAATTGCCCCTTACAATAGTGATCTCATCTTTCATGTAAAATAAAACATTTTAATCAATATCTCTAATTATCTATAATCATACACATTAATTGGAGATATTGATTAAAGTTTTTTTATTTTCTATCAGCTTATATTGGTATAATATAGAAAATTTTATTTTAGAAATGTTATAAATTCATATAAATGAATTATAACTAAAAATGAAAATAGAAATAGAAATGAGACTAATTATAATTATGAATTATACTTATTTATTATTTCTATGATAAGTATTAGTTATTATCAATATTGTGTTATACAATTATTAATTTTGAGTTTTACTCCACACGCACAACCAAACAAATAAATATAAATAATTAAAGTAAATATTGTACACTTGTACCTATAATAGGCTAATACTATATTAGCTCAACCATGGACGGAGCTTTTATTGGACTAGGGGGGGCAATGGCCCCCCTAATTTTTTCTTTTTTTAATATTACTATATTAATAGATACAAATTTTAGCAGTTTCATTCAATAAAATTACACTTTGCCCCCCTTAATAATGCTATCAATTCTTTTGAGAGTAATGTCATAGCCACAAATGTTTGTACAACGTTTATACAAACCATTAAGGTAGCAAATTCTTATTAGTTCATACACTTGCGTCACTTTTTACTTATCAATAATAACCACTCATCACATTAGTAATTTGTAAAAAATTTGTAGCTTTAGCACTTTTCACCTTTGAAAAAACATAAAAAATTAATAGATTAAATCTAAAACAAAATATACAAGCCTAAAAATATTAGCCCAAAAATAAAAATTATCAATAATAAAACTAAAAAAATTAAGTCCAATCAATTTATTATACCCAAAACAAACAACTTGGCCATTTAAAAAATTTTAAACAAAAATCCTTAGTAGTAAAGTAGTAGATTCAAAGGCCGAAGGCACCACATACAACTAGTAGCAGAGCTGCCCCCCTAATTCTAAGTTCTGGCTCCGTCCCGCTCAACCAACAGTATCAAATTTCACCTAATTAAGTTTGATTTTGCAAACCCCTTTCCTTTTTCCTCTCTCTTATGTGTATTTCTTAAAAAGAAGTTTGATTTTACAATGCAACCCTTTTCCTAATTTCATCATATGCATTGGGAACTTTTTTAATTTTTACTATAATTTATAATTGTTACAACAAGTAAGAGAGAAGGAACTTAAATCTTGATTCTCCATTTCTCCTTATAAGAAAGGTAAAAAATATCCCTAAAGTATAAGGCTCTTTATATTTTTATAAAGAAAGATGACATTAACTCTCAACCAAAAAAAATTAATTGGCCCCACGAGATATAAATAGAATTGAGCTGTGTGACTCGTGATAGGCAAGTAGCTGAAATAAAAGTTGTGTTTACATTCCAATCCTTAGATCACTTTTTGGTGGTGTCCCATTACTCAACAGTGCTTTGGTACATTTCTTTTTACTTAAATCTGAAATTCTTTGCACATTTTCAATTTCATCCATTAATGAAAATTATGCTTACTTCTTCTGAGAACGTTGTAAAACATACATTCATATCATCATATGTCTGTGAGACTTATGATTAAGAAAATCATGCCCTCCCCTAAGAATAAGAGCAAATCTATGCTATAAAATAGTGCCCAAGAAAAAAAGAGAGGAAAAAAAATAACTTAGAGCAGCATTACTTCTAATAATAATTTCAAAATGTGAATGATTATCAAGAAGGGGGCAGTCCATCATTGATCCCACACGGGTGAAATTTTTTACTGTTTACACATAAAAGCATTACGAACAGTAGTTTAAACACACTTATGCGAAGGTGTGCTGTGAATGAGCCCTAGGAACATATCACTGCGGATAGCAGTAATCATTATATCATGGTTCAGAAATATGTATTGTGAGAAAAATAATGCATTTATCTGGTGTATGATATATGTTCTTCTATGTCGCGTGGGTTGCATTTAGTATATGGTAAAAAAACTTGGAACACATACGGGCCAAGGAAGTCGATACCGTACTGGTACCGGCCGGTACGTATCATACAGGTTGCATACCGGTATCGAAACATTAACGTTTCATACCGGTTTAAATACTGGCCGTACCGGTCATGTACCGGCCATACCGGCCAATTTCAGGCAATACCGGCCGGTACCGGACGTACTGGCCGATACAGAAAAAAAAAAATTTATTTTATTTTTTTTAAGTTTTATAATTTTTGAATTTTTGTTAGGGTAGAATAGTAATTTATTTGCATTAACTTATTAATATTATTTGTTTTCTTAGTATGCAATGGTAACTTTTAAGCTTTTTATTTTTTATATTGTGTGTTTTTTTTTCTTTTAATTGATACTAAAGTCTAAAATTATGAATAATTAGTTTTGAATTGAGGAAAGATTTTATGGTAAACTTTTATATTTATTATAATATATATACACACACACATACATATATATATATAAAGAAAAAAAGAAAGGAAAAAAAATAACTTAGAGCAGCATTACTTCTAATAATAATTTCAAAATGTGAATGATTATCAAGAAGGGGGCAGTCCATCATTGATCCCACTCGGGTGAAATTTTTTACTGTTTACACATAAAAGCATTACAAACAGTAGTTTAAACACACTTATGCGAAGGTGTGCTGTGAATGAGCCCTAGGAACATATCACTACGGATAGCAGTAACCATTATATCATGGTTCAGAAATATGTATTGTGAGAAAAATAATGCATTTATCTGGTGTATGATATATGTTCTTCTATGTCGCGTGGGTTGCATTTAGTATATGGTAAAAAAACTTGGAACATATACGGGCTGTTTGGATACTGTTTATTGTTGAAAATTAAAAATATTATAGCAAAATAGTTTTTAAATGTGTGAATAATACTATGGGACCTAGTTTTAAAGTTGTTTTTCTAAAAAAAAAAAAAAATACTTATGGATCCCGTGAACAGTGCACTAAAACTGACAACATATTTATGAAAAGCAAGCCTCAGCAATTCTGTTTGGATTGTCGACAAAATTTGTTTGTACTTTAAATTTGTATGGGGCATGCATTTTTTTCTTCATCAGAGGTAGAATCAGAACTTGGAGGGGCCAAAATAAAGTTGAGAATTAAATTAAGTTAAGACTTAAGAATTGAGAGGTCCATAGAAGAAAGAAAAAAAAAAAAATTTAACTATTTAACTTATTTTTGCTACTATTTATAGACCCTACTGTATTTTTTAATACTATTTATAGGTCCCACTGTACTATTTCAACTAACTTTTACCTTTATTTACAGTACTTTCAGCAAAAAGTTTTCAGTTTCAACAAAATAAATAGATCCCAAAAAGACTTTAAGGTTGTATTTAGGTGGAGGAATTGATAGGCAGCAGGCCAAAATGTAAATGTAATAATAGGTTATTTATGAATTTAACAATAGAAAATAAAAAGGTTATTAATTTATGGTTTTTTTTTTTGCCAAAAAAAAAAAGAAAAAAGGAAAAGAAGAAAGAAAGAAAACCCATTACAAAGAAGCCAAACAAGGATTTCGGGTATGTTTAGGATTCCCTTATTTTACTGAAATTGAAATTTTTTTGCTGAAAGTATGTAGATAAAGGTAAAAATTAGTTGAAATAGTATAGTGAGAATCATGAATAGTATTAAAAAGTGCAGTAAGACCATGAATAGTAGAAAAAATAAGCTAAATAGTAAAATAAGCTGGTTTTTTAAGCTGAAGCCAAACACACACTTTGGGTCTATTTGGGCTCAGCTTATTTTACTGAAACTAAAAATTTTTTACTGAAAATACTGTAGATAAATGTAAAAATTAATTGAAATAGTAAAGTTGACCCATGAATAATATCAAAAAGTATAGGGGATCTATGAATAGTAACAAAAATAAGCTAAATAATAAAATAAGCTAGCAAATTTTATCCATACCAAAGGCATGCTTCATGTGAAAAAATAGTAGCTTGTTTTATATTCCTTTATCTTTTCATTAGCAACAGAGTTTCAAAATATTGACTGCAGTCTCAGGCTCTCTGCAGTAAAAACTAAAAACATTTGGAATGAGTTGGCTTTGGTTCTAACGGTTTTTTAGTAAATAATCAAGGAGGAACAGCATGCACCAATTAAGTCCCTGAATTTCGTGGAGATATTAGCAGAGTTTCTCTTCTTTTATTTTGTTTAGAAAACAAAAATCTCATAGTTAAAAAGAAAAAAAAAATTACCTCCAAATCATAGTTAAAAATGTACATACTTCATGGTCCTATGCTTTGGTAACTATTTTTAGCATAGTGAAGATTAAAACGGTTGTGTAAGTGGCTCTATTTTCTTTCTTTTGAGGGACATAATTAATGGCCATAAATCGGCTGTCCTAACCACTGACAAGCTATAGCTAAACTCATACTCCCTCCGTCCCAAATTTTTTGTCCTATTTAAAAAGTCAAATTTTTTAAGGGAACATCATTTATTGTCTTGTCTACCTTTTAAAAATGTATAAGTTTCTAAAATTATTCTTAAAAAAATTTATTAAAAAATTGAATTAATAAATTAATAAGGGTATAATAGGAATATTAGTAAATTAATGACTTTTATTTTTAGAAACAGGACAATATTTTGGGACATCTTAAAATGGAATAGAGGACAAAAAAAATGGGACAGAGGAAGTAAATATGTATATATGTACATGCATGTAACGTCATTATCATTATTCATTTGTGGGGTAAAAAAAAAAAAGCGATTTCTTTTTAATGCACTTGATGGCCATAAACAATTGTGTTGATCTCACAATTAAGACCCTAAACCACCATCTTCTTCATTAATTGGAATGAAAATATTGACGGTGTACCACTTTATACTTGCACACAACTCTTATTCCTATTATGTGTATGATAATTGTTATATATGTGTAAAATTGTAAATCACTCATAGATGATTTTGATTTTTATTCCATTAGTTAGAAAACAATGATCAATTTAGTTTCAGATTGCTTAAAAAGATGTTATGCATGAAATCCAAAGTATTACCTGCACAGACAAAAGAGGCCTATGGAGCCCCTCCAAGTTCAAGACTTCATTGTAGGGTGTCAATTCCTTCAAAGTGCTAGCACCCTCCTCGACCATCAGATCAGCAATTTCGATCCCCTCAGCTATTGCTTCCACAACTTCCACACCGTCCATTTCATCATCAAACTCAACCTTGAAAACTCCCTCCTCATCTTTGCCTAGCCTCCCAGCCAGCTGATAGAACTCTTCCAAAACCAGACCTAACCCATCTTTCAATTTCCCAACCATGTCCCCAAAGTCATTTCCTTTGTAAAACAGCAGCTTTTGGTTGTAGTAAAAAGCTAGGTATGGAAGATCAAATGTGACCAATTGACATTCTCTTCTTCCTATTTTCTTGTTGGGCATGACATGGGATTTGGTGGTGATTTTCACATTCTTTGTTTCACACTTTTTCCCAACCTCAGCTGCCATGGTTGATTGAAAAAGAAAAGATGATAAAAAACAAAGAAAGAAATTTAGATAAAAGAGGACAATTGTGACTTGTGGGATGTGTAAGCTCAGACACAGTCTAGCTATACTTATACTAGAAGATTAAATTTGATGTAGTTGGGGTGCATTTATGTTTTTCAATTGAGTGGTTGTTAAACATTAATGTCTTCCATTTACTTTGCTGGCGTGTGGTGCGGTGTGATTGGTATTGAGTAAATAGTTACTTCCATTCTGTCTACTTTTGTTGTGATGCTGAAAAAAAAATTAAAGTAACCTCAAAATTGGTGCTCTACCTTGCTGTGAAGTGCTTTATCTTTGTGCTATAAGCACTTGTACCTGCTTTGAATGAAGCAAGGCCTGTGTTCATTTATAAGTAATGAAAGATAAAATAAATTGATGTTGCACCACCTATGGGCATATATTCACAGTTTCACACCATAAATTGAGTTCAAGATCCAAAATATAGTCCAATCTCCACTCGAATGGCACATTTTACGATTGTGTTAAAGAAAATTGGAATCCGTTTAGTAATAGTATTTAAGTATTGTTGTTCAGTTTCCAGTGTTGTAAAAATACGTATTTGAATGTTATAAAAAAACGTGTTAAAAATATTATTGTTGTTTAAACACTGGAAGTTGTTATTTAAATAACAGTACCAAACAGCCCTCACTTGATCATAAGTCAAATTTGAGTTTGAAAATCACAAATTACCTTCGTAAAGGGGGAAAAAAAAAAAAAAAAAATGTAGTTGGGGTGCATTTATGTTTTTCAATTGAGTGGTTGTTAAACATTAATGTCTTCCATTTACTTTGCTGGCGTGTGGTGCGGTGTGATTGGTATTGAGTAAATAGTTACTTCCATTCTGTCTACTTTTGTTGTGATGCTGAAAAAAAAATTAAAGTAACCTCAAAATTGGTGCTCTACCTTGCTGTGAAGTGCTTTATCTTTGTGCTATAAGCACTTGTACCTGCTTTGAATGAAGCAAGGCCTGTGTTCATTTATAAGTAATGAAAGATAAAATAAATTGATGTTGCACCACCTATGGGCATATATTCACAGTTTCACACCATAAATTGAGTTCAAGATCCAAAATATAGTCCAATCTCCACTCGAATGGCACATTTTACGATTGTGTTAAAGAAAATTGGAATCCGTTTAGTAATAGTATTTAAGTATTGTTGTTCAGTTTCCAGTGTTGTAAAAATACGTATTTGAATGTTATAAAAAAACGTGTTAAAAATATTATTGTTGTTTAAACACTGGAAGTTGTTATTTAAATAACAGTACCAAACAGCCCTCACTTGATCATAAGTCAAATTTGAGTTTGAAAATCACAAATTACCTTCGTAAAGGGGGAAAAAAAAAAAAAAAAACCCTAATCCCAATTTGTGGATGTGGTTGTGAATTGTGAGTATAAAGTCAAACAAATAATAACCCACCTGTTGACCTATGAGGGTCGACCAATTCATTTTATGTTGACTAATTTTACATTCTCCACCAATGTTCAATTGGATCTTGGGCAGTTGGGCTCAGAATGGCACTGAGAACTACATCTACACGTCGTATAATTTAGGAATCGGTTGGCATCAGAAATTAACGTTGAAAAAGAAACCTTCAAATTAATTATATTTCTATGCTTTTAATAAAACCCTATATATATATATATATATATATATGTATGTTCATTAAGGGCACAACTTAGGCACAATACTTAGGTGTTGTTCTTTAGGTTTTCCTCTTAAAATTTTGCCATGTAAATTTTTTCTCATGTGATGAAAGCGTTTTTTTTTTTTTAGAGGGGGGTATATTTTTTAGTTAAGTATCCACATGGCTGAATTTTAAGAAGAGAACTTAAAGAACGGTACCTAAGATAGTGTACCTGAGTTTTGTCATTTCATTAATATACCAATACCAATTAAAACTCACATCCATACTTGCCAAGCGGTTTGTAGAAGTTGCAGTTCAAGTGATATATATTTTTTAGTCTTTTTAATAAAGACATTCACGGTTCAACCCCGAACCCCAACTATTAATGTATAAAATATATATTTTTTTTTGGTTATTTTGGAAACTTTAGTGACATTTTAATATATATCTTTATCATTTGAGAGGTTTATGTCGTATTTGAAAATGATTTTTGGTCCTTTATAGGTGTAAAACATTTTAAAATCCCAAACAATGTGTTTTACTTTTATCTTGTGAACAAAAAAAATTATTTCTGTTTGATCAAGTTCTTCCACAGTCTTAAACACAAGAAAATAGGGAAAACATTATCCGGACTAAACAAACAGAAATGGTGTAAGACAATTAGAAGAGTTTAATGAAAGTGTGAGATATAAACTAACATTGTTAAAAGCATTGGGTGTAACTAACTAATTATCAAAGGTCAAACTACTTATTATTAGATTGTTTTGGATTTTTTTCCATTAATGTTTGCATAGAAATTGGTCAGTGCAGACTGCAGAAGTGCAGAGTGTTTGGTGTATTACTATATTCGTTAATTCATCAATCAAACCGCTCGGTCGTGGAAATCCTGCATGCTTCAGTCTATGTGGCAGATTGAGAACAAGCCTCGCAAGTCATGTTAACAATACTCTTAGGACCATTGTTAATAAACTCTATTAATTAAAAAAGTTTTGACATCATTTTGATGAGAAATAAATAAAAAAATAAAAAAATTATAAGTAAAATTAATTGTTTTATAATTTTTTCATAAAATAGTTTCTAAAAATAGTTTCTAAATCAATGATCTTAAGGCATTTCTTAATATTTCCGTTTTTTAAATAAGAGTATTTACTGTTGTTATTGTTGTTAAAAACAAAAACAAATACAAGGAGGAGGAGGAGGAAAAAAAAAAGTATTAGCTTATATATTCGCATAATCTCAAGATGACATAAGAATAATAACTATCTCATATATAAAATTATAATTTTAAATATGTTTTGAAATTCAAAAATACGTAAAAAGATTAGCCTAGGAATTTGAGTGTAAAAGTAACATAATATATAACTTGATATAACTGAAACATATGGTACTGCAGTATGCTGAATGTTAAAATATCATGTGGTTTAAAATAAGCACTACACGTGGAATGATATACTTACGTGTTATGGTTCACTATAAGTAAATTAACATTATTAAGATAATTTATTCTATTTGAAACTTTATTACCAAAGTTTTAAAAGTTTAAAATATTAGAAAAAATGAGTCAAAGAAAAATTATTTTTGGTCTTCATAAAAAGTATGACTTATTTTTAAAAATTGTTTTCCACTAATTTTTTTGGAAAATAACTCTATCTCACAGTAAACTAAATAAAGGAAGTAAAAATATTATTTTTCAACTTATTTAAGGCTACTACCAAACATAGGAAAATGAGATAGTTTTATAGAAAACATTTTTTAGAAAATGACTCATTTTCTAGAAAACATTATTACTGAAACAAACAGAGAGTAATTACTAAAACTTTTAGTAAGTTAGGTTCAGGGCTCAACAACTTTGAGGGACTTAGGAGAAAATTTGAAGTAGGGCATTTTTTATATTTAAATATTAATTAAATAATATTTATTGATTTTAAAAAAAAATGTATTAGACATTTATAATGAGAAAATATTTATAGACAAATAAAATACAATTTATAATTAAAAAGATAATTTAACTAAAAATAAAATTTAAAGTATAAAATAATAAAACTTGGTTATTGCAATTTTTCTAAAGTCTAAACCTGCACAAATAAAATTAATTTATTACATAGTTCAATAAATTAATATCACTATAATACAAATGAGTTTTTTTTTTTTAAATAATACAAATGAGTTGATATGATATATATCAAATTATTAATTAGTGTAATAACTTGTACTAATTAATAAAGTAAAATTTTGCATTAAAAAATAAAGGGTAAAAGACATAGTGGGTGTGTGCGTATACATTGAGTGTGAGTGTGGGTGTAGGTGGGTTAGTGTGTGGTGTGTGGGGCCAGCTATGAAGTGTGAATAGTGCACTCTGGGCTTATGGCTAATGGCTTGTCAGAATCAGTATGTGCTTATGTGTAGGGGATTCACATCCAGTGCAATTGCTAGGGTATTGCACGGTGTGCAATTCACCTATTTCCTTCACATTTTTTTTTTACTTTTTTTACATTTTAACTTTAACTTTTTTACTTTGTTTTTAATATATTTTATTCAATGGTTGAGATTGAAAGTTGCTTTTCCAACTTTCAATCCCAACCATTCATTTGGTATTGCATAAGGTGCAATACCCTAGGTATTGCACCTGATGTGAATCCGTGTGTAGGTATGCACTGTGCAGAGTGCAATGCTGTGGGCAATGGACTGTGTAAGAGGAGGAAGTACGCCTTAATACCAGTGTATGCTTTCTCCCTCTCACAAGTTGGTGGGACTTATAGCTGGTGGGTTCTACCAACTGTAAGAGAAGAGAAACAAACACCCGTAATAGGTTGTATTTTTTTGTGTAAGAGAGCAAGACTAGTGTGTTGTCCTATCAGGCTATCAATCAAGCAGATTAAAAAATATAATTTAAAATAGTTAAATTGAATAAAAAAGCAAACTTTTCAATGTTAACTATCGGAAAGATAGAGAGGGAGAGAGACGTTACATCTGCTATGCCCACACCGTCCCTCTTCAATCTAGAATCTACTGTGAAAGGCAGTGAACAAAGAATGATTTCAAGCTACTACAAAGAATGACTGAGCTTTTAGAAAAAGATCGAGAATCAAGACTAAAAAAAGAAAGGTAAGCATAAAGATGGAAAGGCAAAGAAATAGAGAGATGAGAGATTTTTTCTTTTGTTTTAGAAATTTATAATCTCTATTTTAGCATATTTCAAGACAATTACGTTATATTATTAATGAATCTGTTTGGTATTAATTTTGATTTTAGCATATTTCAAGAATGAGTTAATAAATTTGTCTTCTAAAATTTAATTTTGTTAACTGAAGTTTGACTATTTTTGTTTTTTCCCTTTTTAATATTCTGCATTTTAGGATATAATGAGACATTTTTAATGCATTTTATTGACTAATAAAAGTAGAGTAATGCTAACGAGTGCCCTTAGGGCACTGGTTAATAATTCATTTTAAGAAAGTTTTGATATCACTTTTATGGGAAATGAAAAAAGTTGTCAAAATATTAATTACTTTTTTTTTTTTTCATTTCTCATAAAAAACTTCTTTAAATGTATTCTTAACCAATACCCTAAGGACACTCGTTAGCATTTCCTATAAAAGTATTTAATTTTTTTTTTTTGTAATTAAAATATATAGATAAATATTATATATATATATATATATACAAGCGGGGCCCTTCTTTTATCTTGGGGCCTTAGGTGGTTGCATCAATTGCATCTATTATTCAGCTGGCCCTGATTAGGTCGAACCGTAAACTCCAACTCACGACCTATCACTTGTGGTTGAAAACACTTGCCATTGAACCAAAGCCCAACTTGAAAGTAGCTAATTATTTGTTTCAAATTAATTTAATCAGCTACCATAATTTTTGCTTTTCATAAAAACTCTATTTTACAAGATGTGTTGTTGCATTCCTGTTGTAAACATAAGAGCATCCACAACCGGATTCTATATCCTATCTTATTTTACCACCTCAAAAAGTCACTTTATCAATTATACAATACAATTTTACAATTCTCCAACATCCCAACTTTTATATCTCAATCCTACTCATTAAAATAATATTTTTACATAATAAAATAATATATCTCACCATTTCCATTATCCAATACAACACATTATTTATTCATTATTTGTTCCTTCTCTCTCTTTCCTTCTGTCCAAGATCCACAATCAACACCACCGTTGCACACCACCACCACCACCACCACACCGGCAACCCATAAACTACCGTCAACACAAAAAAAAAAAACCCAGATAAAAGACCTGAGCCACGCCACTGCACCTACTGCCCCCAACCATCAACACAACCACACCACCACCACCCTATCCGCCTATCAACACCGCAAAAAAAAAAAAAAAAAAAAAAAAACCAGAGAAAAGACTAGAACCACGCCGCTGCCCTCCGACCATCAACACCACCACCACCACCCTATCCGACCATCAAAACCACAAAAAAGAAAAAAAAAAAAAAAACCCCAGAGAATTGTAAGCGGATTCGCCGCTGAGAAAAAACCAAACCCACCAACGTCGAAGCTTGAAGGAAGCGGATTTGCCGCTGGGAAGCTTCGCCGAAGCTCGAAGGAAGCGAATTCGCCGAAGCTCGAAGGAAGCGGAGACCCACCCTCGAAAGAAGCGGAGACCCACCATCGATCTAGAAACCCACCGCCGATCTAGAGACCCACCACCAATTTAGAACCTCACCGCCGATTTAGAGAGTTGCCGGAGAGAGTGAAGATGCTGAGAAGAATCGGAGAGCAAGAAGAAGAACAGAGAGTAGAAAGAAAGAGAGAAGCAAGACAGAGAAATGAAAGAGGAAAAATGAGAGAAGAAAGAGAAAGGGCCGGGTAAATTAAAATAATGAGAGGAAGCATTAAAAAATATATTTTTTTTATACCATCTTGCTACAGTACCATCTTACATTTGAGATGGTACTGTAGCAAAATCCCAAATTTTTTTTTGCATATAGGATTTAGCCTTCCCATTGCTGATGGGTTTTGGGGCTTAAATGCCAAATGTTCTTAACATTTGGCATTTACATACCCAAATGCTGATGCTCTAAAGAGAAGGAGGTGTTAGTTAATTTACTAGGTTGTCTTTCTCTAATAATGTTATCTTTGCTTAGAACCACACTATCAATAACAAAATTAATATCAATATAAATAAAAGTATATCCCTAGTAAGTTGAAATATTCAATGTGATGTAATATATTTGTTGAAATCAAGTAATATATTTGTTCTCTCTCTCAAAATAAGAAAAGAAATATAGGAGACATGCAAGAACCAATTCCAAATTACATCACACATTCATATCCCTAGTTCTCCACTTCTCCTAGCTCATTTGTTTCCTTACTCTTCTCTTCTTCTTGCAAGAAGTTGTACTAGTAGAGGCGTTCCAATTAACGCACACTTTCCTAATCAATGCAAACCCCGAGTCACCAAAATAGGTTGAGATTAATTATAGAATTCACATGTGGCCTACAACTATGTTGAAAAATACCTGTAGACCGTTTAATTAGTTGGGCATATCCATGAAAGTACCTCCTTAAGATTCCCATCTTCTCAATTTACTATAATCAAAGTAGCATCATATATAGGCTCCATATAATGGTTACAAAGGTTTCGTGTTTAGTCATTGACACCAAAGAAATTACATATTGATAATATAAGTTTTTAGTATGTGAGTGAGTCTCATAATTATGAAGTATAAGATGCATAACATGGCACAATGATTGCATTCCTTAGCTGTATATGGTTCAAGAATATGTGGAAGTGTTTTACACTTGTGGATTCTGATCCACATGATGCAAATTCAATCTATACTTCAATTATTTTTTGCCAAATAGATAGATGTGTGTGTGTGTATATAAAGATAAAGAGGAAATAAATACAGCACCTAAGTAGTCCAGAACCACAGTGACCACACTACAACACCAACCAATACCATGACAAAATTGAACAGATTTGTCGGGAAGTATTGTACATAATTGAATGACTTTATAACAAAATTCTTAAAGATCGATGTTAATTCAAAGGGCCAGCTTAATAAGTTGGAAAAAAAGGCCATTTATGTACCTTCACTGGATCCCCACAGTCCTTTATAATTGTTTTGCCCATAATAAATCCTTTTCTTGTAGTCAATTTAGTGATGTTGCCATTGACAAATGCTTCTTGCAGCCTCCGGGGTTAGATGCTCTTCCGATGTTACGTTGTTAATTCTAGTTGAGATTTGGGAGATTGAAGTGCTTGGAAGCAAAGAGTTATTGGTTTTCCATTTTTTAAGTCTATAATTAAGGTAAACTATACAAGCATCAAGCATGTATCTGTAAGATGAACTAATGAAAAGGACATTTTAACTAGCAATTTCAAACATATGAAATAATGAAAACCACCAAGCCCCACAGATCAAGTGGTATCTTTGCTTCTTCTTAATTAGCAGGGATTTCTAGTTCATCCCCTTGAAACTATTTTTAGGAAAGAAAGAAAGAATATATGGAAAGGACATGTCACAAAACATTGGCATATTCACAAGGGCAAGAGCTTTATTTCCAGCGTCTTCAATAACAATTGAGGCATTGTGAAAGTGGGGCGAATATTTCATTAATTTTTGGAAATAAGAGTTTTTTTTTTTTTTTTTTGAGAAACAAACACACACACAAGGAAGAGGGAAATTGGCTCTAACACAAAGGCACACCACAACTCTACTCAAAAGCCATAATAACTTTTAAGGGAGGATGAGGCAAGTTATACTACACACAACACACTCTCTTAAGCAATGTGGGACAATTATCCATTCTTTTTTTTTTTTTAGAAACAAACACACACACACGCAAGGAAGAGGGAAAGGGGTTCTAATACAGAGGCACACCACAACTTCACACAAAAGTATGATAACTGAAGTTGTGGTATTCCTTTGTGTTAGAACCCATTTTCCTCTTCCATTTGTGTGTGTGTGTTTGTTTTCCCAAAAAAAAAAAAAAAGAAAAAGAAAAGAAAAGAAAAGAAACAAGACTTATTTCTATTACTATGTTATTATATATGGTCATATGGTGTGTATAATCCATAGAAACATCATGATTTGCAACTTTAAAACCATCACAAGTTCTTGACACTGACGTTGATAGCATTCATTCGAGCATACGCTCCAATTAGCAAGCATAGTAATCGCTTTTGAAATGTTGGGGATTGTATGAATTTTGTTGTAGTACCACGAATCTTAAACTTAAAATACATAAATGACACTTAGAATTTAGAAGGGGCGGACCAACCCGACATTACATACGTGATATGCCACATTGCGTCTATACCTAGCAAATAAACCATGATAAATAACATAATACATAAAATATTCAAAAATATTTTATTTTTTAGATAATTTGATAGTAAATTGAAGGATAAGAGATTTGAACTATGATTCTCCTAACAAAGGTTAACAAAATATGTCGCTAAATTACGTACAAAACTTTTGGCAATGTCCATATTAATCCATGTTAGAATTCAATACTAGCCAAGGTTATAATACATAGGCACTTGGATCACAAAACTAAAAATGTACACTATGGTTTGGTACTGTTGCCTGTTTGGTTATTTAGTTAATGCCCATCAATATATAACGTGACCTCTAGCAAAGGACAAGTAGTGAGTGCTGCCTAGTAACCACTATGGGGGTGACATAAATGCAGTCATCATTTTCAGGCTCCCATTAATGTGGACCAGTTGCCATTGGCCAACATTATTTGCTTTTCTTCAATGTCTGATTGGGTCATGAGTTGTGACCGAATGGGAAAAAAAAAATCCCATTTACAGATAGTTTTGATTGAGGGTAAAAGTTTTTTTTTTTTTGCAAAAAAAAAAAAAGAAAAAAAGAAAAGAAGAAAGAAAGAAAACCCATTACAAAGAAGCGAAACAAGGATTTCGGGTATGTTTAGGATTCCTTTATTTTACTAAAATTGAAATTTTTTTGCTGAAAGTACGTAGATAAAGGTAAAAATTAGTTGAAATAGTATAGTGAGAATCATGAATAGTATCAAAAAGTGCAGTAAGACCATGAATAGTAGAAAAAATAAGCTGAATAGTAAAATAAGCTGGTTTTTTAAGCTGAAGCCAAACACACACTTTGGGTCTATTTGGGCTCAGCTTATTTTACTGAAACTAAAAACTTTTTACTGAAAATACTGTAGATAAATGTAAAAATTAATTGAAATAGTAAAGTTAACCCATGAACAATATCAAAAAGTATAGCGGGTCCATAAATAGTAACAAAAATAAGCTAAATAATAAAATAAGCTAGCAAATTTTATCCATACCAAAGGCATGCTTCATGTGAAAAAATAGTAGCTTGTTTTATATTCCTTTATCTTTTCATTAGCAACAGAGTTTCAAAATATTGACTGCAGTCTCAGGCTCTCTGCAGTAAAAACTAAAAACATTTGGAATGAGTTGGCTTTGGTTCTATCGGTTTTTTAGTAAATAATCAAGGAGGAACAGCATGCACCAATTAAGTCCCTGAATTTCGTGGAGATATTAGCAGAGTTTCTCTTCTTTTATTTTGTTTAGAAAACACAAATCTCATAGTTAAAGAGAAAAAAAAAAAATTTACCTCCAAATCATAGTTAAAAATGTACATACTTCATGGTCCTATGCTTTGGTAACCATTTTAAGCATAGTGAAGATTAAAACGGTTGTGTAAGTGGCTCTATTTTCTTTCTTTTGAGGGATATAATTAATGGCCATAAATCGGTTGTCCTAACCACTGACAAGCTATAGCTAAACTCATAAATATGTATATATGTACATGCATGTAACGTCATTATCATTATTCATTTGTGGGGGAAAAAAAAAGCGATTTCTTTTTAATGCACTTGATGGCCATAAACAATTGTGTTGATCTCACAATTAATACCCTAAACCACCATCTTCTTCATTAATTGGAATGAAAATATTGACGGTGTACCACTTTATACTTGCACACAACTCTTATTCCTATTATGTGTATGATAATTGTTATATATGTGTAAAATTGTAAATCACTCATAGATGATTTTGATTTGTATTCCATTAGTTAGAAAACAATGATCAATTTAGTTTCAGATTGCTTAAAAAGATGTTATGCATGAAATCCAAAGTATTACCTGCACAGACAAAAGAGGCCTATGGAGCCCCTCCAAGTTCAAGACTTCATTGTAGGGTGTCAATTCCTTCAAAGTGCTAGCACCCTCCTCGACCATCAGATCAGCAATTTCGATCCCCTCAGCTATTGCTTCCACAACTTCCACACCGTCCATTTCATCATCAAACTCAACCTTGAAAACTCCCTCCTCATCTTTGCCTAGCCTCCCAGCCAGCTGATAGAACTCTTCCAAAACCAGACCTAACCCATCTTTCAATTTCCCAACCATGTCCCCAAAGTCATTTCCTTTGTAAAACAGCAGCTTTTGGTTGTAGTAAAAAGCTAGGTATGGAAGATCAAATGTGACCAATTGACATTCTCTTCTTCCTATTTTCTTGTTGGGCATGACATGGGATTTGGTGGTGATTTTCACATTCTTTGTTTCACACTTTTTCACTAACCCATCTTTCAATTTCCCAACCATGTCCCCAAAGTCATTTCCTTTGTAAAACAGCAGCTTTTGGTTGTAGTAAAAAGCTAGGTATGGAAGATCAAATGTGACCAATTGACATTCTCTTCTTCCTATTTTCTTGTTGGGCATGACATGGGATTTGGTGGTGATTTTCACATTCTTTGTTTCACACTTTTTCCCAACCTCAGCTGCCATGGTTGATTGAAAAAGAAAAGATGATAAAAAACAAAGAAAGAAATTTAGATAAAAGAGGACAATTGTGACTTGTGGGATGTGGGATGTGGAAGCTCAGACACAGTCTAGCTATACTTATACTAGAAGATTAAATATGATGTAGTTGGGGTGCATTTATGTTTTTCAATTGAGCGGTTGTTAAACATTAATGTCTTCCATTTACTTTGCTGGCGTGTGGTGCGGTGTGATTGGTATTGAGTAAATAGTTACTTCCATTCTGTCTACTTTTGTTGTGATGCTGAAAAAAAAATTAAAGTAACCTCAAAATTGGTGCTCTACCTTGCTGTGAAGTGCTTTATCTTTGTGCTGTAAGCACTTGTACCTGCTTTGAATGAAGCAAGGCCTGTGGTCATTTATAAGTAATGAAAGGTAAAATAAATTGATGTTGCACCACCTATGGTCATATATTCACAGTTTCGCACCATAAATTGAGTTCTGGCAAGATCCAAAATATGGTCCAATCTCCACTCGAATGGCACATTTTACGATTGTGTTAAAGTAACCTCAAAATTGTGCTCTACCTTGCTGTGAAGTGCTTGTATCTTTGTGCTATAAGCACTTGTACCTGCTTTGAATGAAGCAAGGCCTGTGGTCATTTATAAGTAATGAAAGGTAAAATAAATTGATGTTGCACCACCTATGGTCATATATTCACAGTTTCACACCATAAATTGAGTTCTAGCAAGATCCAAAATATGGTCCAATCTTCACTCGAATGGCACATTTTATGATTGTGTTAAAGAACATTAGGTCCGTTTGGTAACAGTGTTTAAATATTGTTATTTAGTTTTCAAAGTTGTAAAAATACGTGTTTGAATGTTATAAAAATACATGTTAAAAGTATTATTGTTGTTTAAACACTAAAAATTGTTGTTTAAACAACAGTACCAATCAGCCCTCACTCGATCTTAAGTCAAATTTGAGTTTGAAAATCACAAATTACCTTCGGAAAAGAAAAAAAAGAAAACCCTAATCCCAATGTTGTGCATGTGGTTGCGACTTGTGACTTGTGAGTATAGAGTCAAACAAATAAAAACCCACCTGTTGACCTATTAGGGTCGACCAATTCATTTTATGTTGAATAATTTTACATTCTCCACCAATGTTCATTTTGGATCTTGGGCTCAGAATGGCACTGAGAACTAAATGTCGTATAATTTAGGAAACGGTTGGCATCATAAATTAACGTTGAAAAAAGAAACCTTCAAATTAATTATATTTCTATGCTTTTAATAAAACCCTATATATATATATATATATATTCATTAAAGCCACGACTTAGATACAGTACTTAGGTACTGTTTCTTAGGTTCTTCTCTTAAAATTTTGTCATGTGCATTTTTTCTCATGGAATAAAAGTGTATTTTTTAGTTAAGTAATTACATGACTGAATCCTAAGAATGGAACCTAAATAACAGCACCTAAGGTATTGTACCTAAGTTTTGTCATTTCATTAATATACCAATACCAATTAAAACTCACATCCGTACTTGCCAAGCGGTTTGTAGAAGTTGCAGTTCAACTGACATATATTTTTTAGTCTTTTTAATAAAGACATTCACGGTTCAACCCCGAACCCCAACTATTAATATATAAAATGTTTTTTATGGTTATTTTGGAAACTTCAATGACATTTTAATATATATCTTTATCATTTGAGAGGTTTATGTCGTATTTGAAAATGATTTTTGGTTCTCTATAGGTGTAAAACATTTTAAATCCCAAACAATGTGTTTTACTTTTATCTTGTGAACAAAAAAAATTATTTCTGTTTGATCAAGTTCTTCCACAGTCTTAAACACAAGAAAATAAGGAAAACATTATCCGGACTAAACAAACAGAAATGGAGTAAGACAATTAGATTTAGAAGAGTTTAATGAAAGTGTGAGATATAAACTAACATTGTTAAAAGCATTTGGTGTTTGCATAGAAATTGGTCAGTGCAGAAATAGGTCAAACTACTTATTATTAGATTTTTTTTGGATTTTTTTCCATTAATGTTTGCATAGAAATTGGTCAGTGCAGACTGCAGAAGTGCAGAGTGTTTGGTAAATTCGCTAGTTCATCAATCAAAACGCTCGGTCATGGCAATCCTGCATGTTTCAGTCCATGGCGTAGCCAAGAATTTTTACATGGGGAGCCGATTCGAACCATGAAGGTTGAAATCGACGACGATAAGTATAATCGTTGTATGGATAGTCTATATTTTTAGGTTGATATGGACCTTCTTTGAGATAAGCTTGTCGGATTTCATCTGATTTGTTGATCGGGAATTCACATATATGTTTACGTGATCCTGGATCACGATCTATCTCTTCAGATTGAATTCTTAAACATTTGGAGAGGTCAGGGTGTTCATCAAGCATTGAACTATCAACATTTGTTTCTACAGCCACAGGTGTCTTAATTTCTAAATTGCTAACATCTTTTTTCTTAAAGAATGCATCAATTGTTTTTCGTTTGCTCATAATTCTTTTAACTTTAAGAATATGACTAAAAAATTAACCTGAAAAGAAGTTTAAAAAAATAAAATTTTAATTATAAATTTTTACTTAGTTATATGGATGTTGTTCATACTCAAGAAAAAACAAAATTTTCACTGTAATTTAAACATACAACCATTTTTAATACAACTTTAATTAATAATAACCTCTCAAATAAAAACAAAAATTAAACACACAAGTATTGGTACACAACATAAACCAAACAATTTAACAACACCCACAATCACATGATATCTAACTAATCAAAAATAGGTAATAAATCAAAACAATTTTACTTTAGAAACTTTGTCTTCACAAATTGCAAAGATGTCACCCATGTGGCAATGCCTACTGCTTCTGCTTGACTGCCTCAAACTTTAGATCTTCCATTCAAGACTCATCACAAACAATCTCCCCATGCCTTCAATTATGTATTTCTCTAAAAATTTATGAAAATATAAAGAGCATATGAATCTTTAGGTGTAGATAGTTGAGAAAATAAAAAAAAGACACTAAAAAGAGATGAATGTCTAATGCTTAAGAAAGAGAAGAAAACTCATCAGTCACCAAGTAGTCACAAAGTTTCAAAACTAAAACTGATGAAGAAAGAAAAAATTGGTCAGGATTTTTTTTTTTTTTTTTTTTTCCGAACTGTGAGTACAAAGGATTGAAGTTTTGGGGGCTGGTAGGTAGGCAACGGTACCAATGCAAATGAAAGTGTATCAAAGAAGACAAAACAAAAGAATAAGAAGTAAAGAAAGGGATTCCGTGGGTTAGTGGGTGGATTTTTTGTGATGAAGAGAAAGTGAAGTTTTGTTTTTAGTGTTTGGACTTAAGCAGGTCAGCTTGTTTTATTTGGAGTACATAAGGTGATAAGGCCTAAAATTAAAACTGAGGTTGGGAGAATATTTAAGCTGAGCTTGGGAGAATAGTTAAGAATTGGGCATGGAGGGGGCCGGCTGTCCAATATTGGAGGGGCCCAATTTTTTTTTTCTACCTAATCTAATGGAATTTTTTTTTTTTTTTTTTTTTTTCAGGGGCCGGGGCCCGACACCACCACGGCAACAACACACCCACCACCACCATGCAAAGAAACCCACAAAAAATCAAAGAAAAATCCATTTAGAACCCCAATCAAAACCATCGGAAGCTGATCTCCACGCCTCCACCGGCGTTTTCTCCATAACCACAACCCCACGCAAGATCAATACCCAACCACAACCACGGCCCCATGCCGCCACCACACCACCACGACCCAAAACCCACTCCCACAAATCAAAACCCCACACCCACACCACCAGACCCATTACAAATCACAGAGAAAGGCCACAAATGACCATAAGGTACCCATCGACATCGACAGCATTGCCAACTTCCTTGGCAATGGTCTTCACGGCCTCGAAATTGTCATTGGAGGCAGCGGGGAAGCCGGCCTCGATTATGTTGACACCGAGCTTGGTGAGCTGCAAGGCTATGTCGAGTTTTTCCTTGGAGGTTGGAGAGGTGCCGGTGGATTGCTCGCCATCGCGGAGAGTGGTGTCGAATATGCGAACATAGTTGGGATCAGAGATGTGATTGGGGATGTAATTGGGGTGGCGACAGGGGAGGGTGTGGGTGTGGGTGTAGGAATGGAGTTTGATAGGGTGTGATGGGGAGAAACAGGGAGTGGGAGACGGAGAGACAGAGTGGGAGTGAGGGAGAGAGGACTGAAGGAGGAGAGGACTAAAATGAGAGACAGAGATGAGAGAGTCAGAGATAAATTTTTTTTTTTTTTTTTTTTTTTTGAACTGTTGCAGTATTGCAAAAAAATTTGCAATACTGTTGTTTAGCATTCCCCAATGCAGATGGTTTTGAGGCTTAAAATTCCAAATTTCCCTTAGATTTGGCATTAGCATTCTCCAATGCTAATGCTCTTAGAGTTAGTGGCAATCAAACTGGCATGTTCTTGAGTCTTGAGTCATCACTCTCTCTAATACATCTTCGGCAATAATGTCACCTTCTAAAATGTGTTTTTAGCTATTTTTTATTTATCTGTAGCACCAATTGTTTAAAAATATATATATATATATATCCCACCTTTGATGTTTTAACACTGCCGAGATTTTTGTATGTTTCTACTTTTTACACTATTATCTAAAAGAGAAATGCTACGTCTACAACACTTTTACAACATTTTTACAACAAATCACAGGTGGTTAGTTGTTATTGGTTCAAATTTGAAATTAACACTAAGATTACTTTTTTGCTCCAACAATAATAACCAGTAACAACCTGCCATTTAGAATTTGTTGTAAAAATGTTATAGACATATCATTTATCTATCTAAAATAATGTTAACCAACTCTCCGCAACAAATCTATATATATATATATAT